>NC_053028.1:575306913-575422746 GCF_003073215.2 Triticum urartu
CGGGCATATGTGCTAGTAATAATATTAATTCAGGTCCATAGACCATCTAGTAATGACCACAAACACTGGAGCGAGCTGAAAATGCACTGACGTCATCGCTCCTCCCTCACTAGAGTCGGGCAGAACTTGTTGCAGTAGACACTCAAGAAGTCGTGCTAAGGCCCCACGGGACTAATGCACCTGAACAGCAAACGTCACCGATGAAGAGAAGAGTAGATCAGAAGGATTAACTATAGACACACGAACGATCATGGTCCTAAAGTGTGCTTAACAAGGCTATGTGCCTCATAGTTTGTCTCCTGCCATTTGAAGATGAAGTATCACTCAGATAGTTGTGTTGTCGTTGCTTTGATCTCCTTCACAATGCCAACTTCTATTTTCTACTATGTGTTTCATTTGTGTTTTTCCTTCTAAACATTACTTCTGATTCCTATGTGTTTTATTTATAGTTTTATACACAAGTTTCTCAGTAGCTTCCATCTTTTGGCAAGGAGGTCAAGAAGAAGAAGAAAAATGGGCTAACCAAATTGATAAGAAAATAGGCAGTTTTTCGATTAAATTAATTCATGAATAAATCATAAATATGACATGGACAGCATTGATAACACAGTGATTACGATCTAACAGAGCATATACTAGGCATATAGTAGAAACATCTACGCATATCGCTAGTACTGCTACAACAGAAAGAAACACGAGAAGGATAAATGATGTATACCCTCCAATCGGCCACACGGCGGTGGTGGCGGTGGCAGCAGCCGCGGCATCCTCGGCGGCCTTCTTGTTGGCCTCGGCCTTCTCAGCGGCAGCACGGTCGGCGTCGGTCGACATGATGACGACGAAGGTGATGCGGACGTAGATGAACAGAAGCGAGTAGTCGCGTAATCGCTACCCAAAAACCTAATCGCCCCTCTCCCGTACAGGATCCGGAGAAGCGGGGTTTCGGAGGCCTGTTCTCCCGTCAACCGTGTACGCGGTGAACAGGACGGAGTCGTCGGCGGCAGCAGCAGCAGAGGAACGACGTGGGCGTGGAGGCGGAGATGCGTTCTGTTTCGTGGCGGCTAGGGTTGGCAGCGTCCCACATATATATGTGCGGCCGCGCGTGGAGAGACGTGGGCTGAACCCACGTCCAAGTCGGTAGCCCACGATCCGACGTCTCAGATCGTGGCCCTACCTGTCAAAGACTCTCCGTTCCTGACCGGCAAAAGAAGCGCATAGGAGTGAGCTTGGCTCGGCTCAATCCCGCAACCCGCGGCGCGGCGCGGCGCGTCGTGGCGAGGCGTGGCGTGGCGTGGCGAGCGGAGGAGGAGGAGTGCGCGAGGGCCTCATCTCTTCTCAAGCTCCAATAGCATGAGGGAGAGGATCCCTTATAAACCACTCCAACTCTCCTTCCACTTTCGAGGTGGGACTGAACTTCCCACCACCTTGTCATGCTACCTACATGGGCCCTTAGAGATCAAATCTGAAATTGTCATATGGGCTCTAGGCCCATCTCATATTTCATTAATCCCCCACCAGATCTCAGGGGCCCACTTTGTCCTTTGTTCCAAACGCTGTTTTGATATATACCAGCATCTCAGTGAAGACCGATTAAGGTTGAGCTCCACCTAGACCAAGTAGTTACACTCCTTCACAACTGAACAATGGACTATGCCTTGAATTGTCAATTTGGCGTCAAGAAGTTTCACCACAAGTCCCATTGATACGAGGCTGCCGAAGGCCGGCCCCTCGGGTGGAGCATATTATTCACACTCCTGGCCTGTTCATGAGCTTGCTAGAGATCACCCCAATCTCATAGACTGTGACTAGTAGTCGGGCTCATATAGGTGTGTTCCTCCAAAGATCGCTCTGTAGGATAGCATCTTGCTTATGCATATAAGCCTTGGAACACATTAAGACAGTAGTCATCCTTCCATACAGTTTCCGAGAGTATTGCATCTCCAACGGAGTGGGTAATTAAAGTTACTCTACTCAGTTCACCATTGGCTTGTTTTCCCAGGTCCTACTTCACGGGATCTCCGATCACATAGGTTGGGTTACTACCAAGGCAACTCATGTGGGTCTCATACCCATCTCCCTTGATGCGCTATCTATCACAACACGTGATAGCCCTTTAGTAAAGGGATCTGCCAGATTCTTAGCCGTTTGAATATAATCCAATGCTATCACTCCAGAGTTTCTCAATTTTCTGACAGTTTTCAATCTCATTCTTATGTGTTTGTTGGACTTCATGTTGTCCTTTGAACTCTTCACCTTGACAATAACTGTTTGGTTGTCACAGTTCATAAGGGCGGCCGGAACCGGCTTCTCAACCACTGGCAAGTCCATCAACAGATCTCGAAGCCATTCTGCTTCGCCACCCGATGTGTTTAATGCTGTTAATTCTGCTTCCATTGTCGATCTTGTTAAAATCGTTTGCTTGCAAGACTTCCAGGAAACAGCATCACCTCTAAGAGTAAACATATACCCAGTTGTGGCCTTCATCTCATCAGCATCAGAGATTCAATTCGCATCACTATACCCTTCAAGTACCGACGGGTATCCGGTATAGTGAAGTCCATAGTTCATAGTACCTTTCAGATAGCGCATAACTCTCTCAAGAGCACGCCAATGTACATCACCCGGTTTGGAAACAAACCGGCTCAGTTTGCTAATAGAAAATGCGATGTCAGGCCTCATTGCGCTCGCTAGATATTGGAGTGAACCAACAATCTGAGAGTATCTCAATTGATCTATAGCTGTGCCTTTAGACTTTCGAATCAGCACACTAGGATCATATGGTGTTTGAGATGGTTTGCAGTCTGAATATCCAAAACGACTCAACACCTTCTCAACATAATGGGATTGCAGAAGTGTAATCCCACCTTCACCATCTCTCAATAGCTTGATGTTCAAGATAACATCAGCCACTCCAAGGTCCTTCATCTCAAAGTTCTGAGATAGGAAAGACTTAACTTCCTCGGTCAGCTTGAGATTAGTCCCAAATATCAGTATGTCATCAGCATACAAACACAGTATAACTCATTCGCCCCCACCATAGCGATAGTATACACATTTGTCGGCCTTATTAAAAACAAAGCCAACAGATGTCAACGTTTCATTAAACTTGTCATGCCATTGCTTAGGCGCTTGTCTCAGGCCATACAAAGATTTCACCAACTTACACACCTTTCCTTCCTGACCATCCATCACAAAGCCATCAGGCTGTTGCATATAGATTTCCTCCTTTAGCTCTCCGTTCAGGAAAGCTGTCTTAACATCCATCTGATGAATGAGAAGACCATGTGAGGCCGCCAACGAGAGTAATACTCGAATGGTGGTCAGTCTGGCCACAGGTGAATAGGTGTCGAAGAAATCTTTTTCTTCTTTCTGGGCATAGCCCTTGGCCACAAGCCTAGCCTTGTACTTTTCTATCATACCATCGGGCCTAAACTTCTTCTTGAACACCCACTTGCATCCCAATGGTTTGCAACCATAAGGACGTTCAGTAAGCTCCCAAGTCCCGTTAGCCATGATGGAATCCATCTCGCTACGGACCGCATCCTTCCAGTAGTCAGCTTCTGGAGATGCATATGCTTCTGAAATAGAAGTGGGATTATCCTCCATGAGGTATATGAAGAAATCATCACCAAAGGTCTTTACAGTCCTTTGTCTCTTGCCCCTACCAAGGGATTCCTCATTATCCTCCTCAGGATTTTCATCATGTGTTTGGTTATAATATTCCATCGGAATGGCAGGTTCAGGAGTCTCCTCAGATTCCTGTCTAGAAGTGCTTTGTACATCTCTCATGGGGAAAATGTCCTCAAAGAATGTAGCATCTTTAGACTCCAATAATTGTACCACCTTCTGGTCAGGTACCTCAGATTTCACTACTAGAAATCTATAGCCAACGCTGTTCTTAGCGTAGCCCAAATTAACGCAGTCCACAGTTCTTGGGTCCAAGCTTACGCTTTTTGGGGATCGGCACGTTGACTTTCGCCAAACAGCCCCAAGTGCGCAAGTACGAGAGTGTCGTCCTTCTCTTTGCCCATTTCTCATAGGGAGTGATCTCATATCCTTTGTCGGAACTTTATTCAGGACATGACATGCCGTCAATATAGCCTCCCCCCACCATGCCTTGGATAAACCCGACGTATCTAACATGGCGTTAACCAAATCAGTTAGAGTACGGTTTTTCCGCTCGGCAACCCCGTTTGACTGGGGTGAGTAGGGAGGCGTCCTCTCGTGAATAATGTCGTGTTCCGCACAAAATGCATCAAACTCTTTCAAGAAGTACTCTCCAACACGATCTGACCGGACTCATTTAATTTTCTTTTCAAGTTGATTCTCAACTTCTGCCTTATAGATTTTGAAGTAGTGTAGAGCCTCATCTTTAGTATTTAACAGATACACATAGCAATATCTAGTGGAATCATCTATCAAAGTCATGAAATATTTCTTTCCACCTTTAGTCAACACACCATTCATCTCACAAAGATCAGAATGTATGAGTTCCAGTGGCGCCAAGTGTCTCTCCTCTGCTGCCTTGTGAGGCTTGCGAGGTTGCTTAGATTGCACACACGAATGGCACTTAGAACCTTTGGCTAAAGTGAAACTCGGGATTAAATTCGATTTTGCTAGCCGTGTCATAACACCGAAACTAATGTGACAAAGACGTGAATGCCAGACTTCAGATTCATTAACACTCAAATGAATATTGTTCACGACTTTATTACATAGATCTGCAAGAGAAAGGCGGAACATGCCTCCGCATTCATAACCCTTTCCAACAAATAGTCCATATTTCATAACAACTAATTTATTAGACTCGAATACCAACTTAAACCCTTCTCTACATAGAAGGGAGCCACTAACGAGGTTCTTCTTGATGGCGGGGACATGCTGCACGTTCTTCAGCTGCACGATCCTTCCCGAAGTAAACTTCAGATCGACCGTGCCAACACCAAGAACAGAAGCACTCGCGCCATTCCCCATCAGTACGGACCCGTGACCTGTGGCCTGGTAAGAAGAAAACAATGAAATGTCAGCACACACATGAACACCTGCACCTGTGTCGACCCACCAATCGGTGGACGGCCAAACTGAAAATACAGCAAATAAATTACCGTACCCAGATGCACCACTCTCATTGTTGCTCACAATCATATTGACAGACTTGGAGTCCCGCCCTTGCTTCTTATACTTGTTTGGGCACTTGTTGGCTCAATGTTCAAGCGAACCACAAGTAAAGCAGCCCTCATCCTTCTTATTCCTCTTGAAGGTCTTCTTACCCTTCTTCTTAAAGTTGGCACTCTGTTGGACACCGTTCTTTTCCTTGGACTTGTGGGAATTGGAGTTCTTCTGATGCACCATATTGGCCATAGAAGTTTCTTCTACCCCTTTTCCGTGCGAGTCCTTTGCCCTTGAATTCTGCTCAACACTCAGATGGCCTATGACATCCTCCACAGAGAATTCATGCCTCTAATGTTTCAGAGTGGTGGCAAAGTTCCTCCAGGAATTGGGAAGCTTAGCGATTATGCAGCCCGCGATAAACTTGCCCGGTAACTCGCACTTAAGAAGCTCAAGCTCCTTAACAATGCATATTATCTCATGAGCCTGCTCCAATACAGGACGGTTTTCAACCATCTTGTAATCGTGAAACTGCTCTATAATATACATCTCGCTCCTTGCATCGGCAGCCCCGAACTTAGATTCGAGCGCCTCCCACAAGTCCTTGGCAGACCGCACATGCAAAATATGCGTCAACCAGCTTATCTCCAATCACGCTCAGAACTGCCCCGAGGAACACGACAGTGGCCTCCTTGAACGCCTTCTCCTGTTCAGGAGCGATCGTTCCTGTGGGAGTCACACCGGCGACCCAGAACGCGTTCATGGCCGTGAGCCATAAGGTGGTTTTAGTCTGCCAACGCTTAAAGTACGTCCCCGTAAACGGGGACGGTTTCAGTGCAGCAGCAAAACCAGAATTCGAAAAACTCCTACACGGATTAGGTTTTTGGATTGATAAGAAAATAGGCAGTTTTTTCAATTAAATTAATCCATGAATAAATCATGAGCATGACATGGACAGTATTGATAACACACTGATTACGATCTAACAGAGCATGTACTAGGCATATAGTAGAAACATCTACGCATATCGCTAGTACTGCTACAACAGAAAAAAACACGAGAAGGATAAACGATGTATACCCTCCAATCGGCCACACGGCGATGGTGGCAGTGGCAACAGCCGCGGCATCCTCGGCGGCCTTCTTGTCGGCCTCGGCCTTCTCAGCGGCAGCACGGTCGGCGTCGGTCGACATGGTGACGACGAAGGTGATGCGGACGTAGATGAACAGAAGCGAGCAGTTGCGTAATCGCTACCCAAAAACCTAATCGCCCCTCTCCCGTACAGGGTCCGGAGAAGCGGGGTTTCGGAGGCCTGTTCTCCCGTCAACCGTGTACGCGGTGTACGGGACGGAGTCGCCGGTGGCAGCAGCAGCAGAGGAACGACGTGGGCATGGAGGCGGAGATGCGTTCTGTTTCATGGCGGCTAGGGTTGGCAGCGTCCCACATATATATGTGCGGCCGCACGTGGAGAGACGTGGGCTGAACCCACGTCCAAGTCGGTAAGCCCATGATCCAACGTCTCAGATCGTGGCCCTACCTGTCAAAGACTCTCCGTTCCTGACCGGCAAAAAGAAGCGCATAGGAGTGAGCTCGGCTCGGCTCAATCCCGCAACCCGCGGCGCGGCGCGTCGAGCGGAGGAGGAGGAATGCGCGAGGGCCTCATCTCTTCTCAAGCTCCAATAGCATAAGGGAGAGGATCCCTTATAAACCACTCCAACTCTCCTTCCACTTCCGGGGTGGGACTAAACTTCCCACCACCTTGTCATGCCACCTACATGGGCCCTTAGAGATCAAATCTGAAATTGTCATATGGGCTCTAGGCCCATCTCATATTTCAACACAAACTGGGTGTGGTTTGATCATCAAAAGACCAGTTAAACTTTGTTGCACAAGAAGTATCTGGGCTGAAAAACGATATCCCAGACATATTAGAAGCCCGTGGATTCATGGGATGGTTTGATGATGATAAAGAAAAACATTTGTTTTGTTTGGATCTTTCATGAAAAAAGACGGCTTGAAAGATACTCTTTTGAGAGGATAAGTAGTTAGGACATATCACTCTCCCGGAATAGTCTCCAACCTTATACCATATTGTACGTGATAAGAAGGATATTCTTGCACATGTGCTCAGCTTCCCCGCCAATGTATTACTTCCACATAATTTGATTGGCCCTGTCTTATGCCATGACAACATCTGTTATCCCATTTGGATTTGATTAACATGACATAGGATCAGATATGTTTCGTTGAAATCCAATTGCATCTAGATCCTTTACATTCAACTCTATTTTATGTACATTTTGAAAGAAGTCAAAATTTCAAAAATTATGAGATGAGCATACTAAAATATCGGTTGCATACACCGACTGGTTCACACAAAAGACCTTAAGCCGTTAAGGAAATTATTGTCCATATATTTCAACACTAAATATGCCTTTGTAGGACGTTTAGAGACTTGTGTCAAGCCTCTAAAAAGTCTTATGTTTATGAACAGAAATATTTTAGAATCAGATTTTTTTTGTAAAACAATGTGCCATTTATGAGACGTCGAAAATAGAAAAAAAGGTATAGTGCAACGTGAATAGCGTGGAAATCCATTTTTATGGTTTTTCCACACATAACGCAAATGATCCTTATTTTTAACAACAGTTTACAAGGTTTACTCTTATCTTTTTTTTCTTTTTTTGAGGGAAGGTCGTCGTGGTTATTAAATTAAAAGACATTTACATCATCAACGAGCTTACCAACCGCAAAGTCAGGTGGCTCGTCTAACCAACTTAAAGTAGACTTATTACAATAACTTTAGTTAGCTAGTACATGAGCTGCTTGATTACAAGAACGAAAACAATACTTAAATATGACCTTCCCAATTATAGTGCTTATATCCACACTCTGCAAATAATGTTGCGGCTGTATGACCAGTACAAAAGTTGATTACTTGAAGAGAATCTGACTCCGCTTCAATTCGGTTGAATCCCAAAGAATTGGCAAATGATAGTCCATCTCTCATAACTATCGTCTCCGTGGTAATTGCATCAGCTGCCACCGAGATGAATTTACATTGCGCGGCGATGAAGTTTCCCCTATCATCTCTGAGAATGGCAGCCGTCGCACCACAACCACCATCTGCAAAGAAAGATGCATCAACGTTTAACTCTGTATCCCCTACTTCTACGTTCTCTGATTCTTTTAATCAAAAGTTTTTTTTTCTGAAACAAGGGTTTCAAAAGTCCGGTACAAACTAAATAAATCCGGTGCACATCGTGCCCGTACATTGTTCATCTGACGGTCGGGTAGGAAGATAGGTATCCTCTGCCCGGCTATCCCCTCCTCCCCGGTTTCAATCCTGTCTCTGAAGACTCCTCCCAAATTCTCAACTGCTGCCGCTGCCGCCGCTGCTTCTTCCTCCTACTCTCGGCGACTCGTCTCCACAATTCATCCCCCCTCTTCGTCGTCGGCGGCGGCGGGGACGACGGGGCACAGCCGAGAACCCAGGTTGCCAGGACCAGCGGCAACTCCAAGCTTGCTTCTTGGTAAGGGAAGGAACCCTAGCTTGCTTCGCCGATTGATTGATTCGATTCGATTCACCGGACAGTTCCTTTGTTCGTCTCATCCTTCGCTCAGTTCATAATTCGATTCGATTCGAGTAGGTGCTTCTTCTTCTTCTTCTGCTTCAGCGCAGCGCGAGATCCGTCGGAGCCGAGCCGAGCTGAGCTGACCCCATTGGACTGAACTTTAGGGGGCGTAATGGACAACACCCAATTCGCCATGGTAATTCCTGCTTACACGAGCTGCGCAAAGGAATCTAATTCTGTTTCTAACCTTCTGTGTGTGATAGTGTCCTTACCTGCCTCTGTTTTTCTGCTTCTGGTGGAGCAGATTGAGGAGCTGGCCTCGCTCATCAAGGACAACCTCTACAGCAAGCACCTCGTCCTCTCCACCGAGGAGATCCTCGTCACCCTCCTACAGCACAGCTACCTCGATGACGACGATGAACACGACCGCGCCACAACTGAAGCAAGTCGCGGGGCAGCTGGGAATACCATAGAGCTCCAGCCCACCAGCTCCTACAATCGCCTCCTTTTGCATCGTCTCGCCGACATATATGGGTATAAAAAACCTCCCTGATGCATTCATCTTCGTCCGCTTCACTGTGCTGACATGCTAAAGTCACTGCGGCGACCACTCCGTTTGCTAATTTTATCTGCTTCTGTGTCGCTGCTAGGTTTGCTCACGAATCTGTTGGCGAGGGTGAGGATCGGCATTTGGTTCTCCAGCGCTGCCCTGAGACAGCCATGTATGTCGTCAACCTCCCTTATTGAAACCTTTCTTGTCTGGCTCGATTCAGCAACGTCGTACATGTCTACACCATGCCAAAAATGTGCTAGTGTGTTTCAAGCAGGGTGTCTCACTACCAGTGCCAATGTTCTCTTTTTCCCTGCTATATATTTAACTCGCCACACATAGGTCGGTGGTTGGCTAAATTCAGAGCTGTTATTATGCTTGCCCTGTTTTGAATTTAGTTATGCTATATGTTTCAGCCCTCCCGTCCTTGTCAGCGATGTGTTGTGGAATTATGACGACGGTGATGGTCCTTCAGCCTCTCTCATGCTAGCGAGAAATGAGACAGGTGAATGAATCATTCTTGATGCGTTTATTTGCTGTATCATGTAGTGATTAGGCAGATGCTTGTTTGGAACAAAGAGTTTGAGGCTACTTCTTGAGAAGAAAAGCAGGATTTACTTAGGAAGTAAAGAGTGTCCAGTCCTTTGCTATGGTCAAATAGTCAAATTTATTCGTAGTGTTACCTTCAGAAACTCTAAACACATCATTAGCAAAAAGAGTTTCCCTACATGTATGAATATGATCTCTCATCTCACGCAACCCTCTGTTTTACAAGTTTATGCTTACTGCGTCTGAATTTGTGAAGATATTCGACGGTAGGACTGAGCAATGCAAAGCTTCTAGCAGTCCCAGTTTATTTTTCAGCTCTTGCACAGTGTAGCTTGTAACCTGGATTTAGCTATTTTTGGTTCAGCCCTTCTGCTGGCCACTAGCTTTACATAACTTGTTTTCCTTCATTAAATAATTAGGCAGACCTCATGCATGCCTGTTTGAAATACTAGCTTGCAGTAATTACTAATTAATACCATCTTCTTTCAGATCTTCAGAAAATTTATGAGCCAGAAAATGTCCAAGACGCTATTTCTCTTGAAAGCTTGCATCTGAAAACTGATACACCAGTTTCGAAGCCATTGCCGCAGTTGGTGCCACCTTCAGCAGCATCGCTTAAGGAGAGGGAAGCTGCTTATCGGGCTGCTCGTGAGCGAATCTTCTCTTCACATGAAGCCAAGGGAAACGACACATCAGCAGCAAAATCTAGGCATGTTCCTGCTGTTGCTCAACGGATGATCGCACACGCACTTGGTAAGAGAGTTGAAGATCCAACAGAGAGAGCTGCCTTGGAGAAAATCAAAGGGAAGGAACTGGTAAATGGAAGAACTAGTCCCACGAGTAAAGAAGCAGGGAAACACAACTCAAGCTCACCTGGTGGTGGTCCGTGTCGGAACCCATCTGCTCGAAGCCGTCCTACACCTACTGTTAGCGCCGAGACGCTCAAGAAAGAACAGACTGGAGCGGCTAAAAGGATGTTTGCACATGCGTTGCGGCTCCCTGGTGTTGAGATGCCCAATGGCGAGGCCCGAAAACCCAAGTAAGAAGAGCTGGAGATGAATGAAATTCCGAGAATGCATGGGCTGGGGCTGCCTTGACTGCCGTGCCCCGTGTGATGGAGCTGGAAGCCCTTGCTGTGCCAGCCTGCTCTTATCTTATGGAGTGGCACTTGTGATGGATGTTAGAAGCAGATGAAAGGATTGGCTGTTCAAATCAGCCGGTGTGAGACAATGCGCCGTAACCTTTATTTTGCCTCCCTTGACTCGAGTTGAGTCGAAGAAAAACCTGAGGGCACGCGGTGAGAAGGCTGAATCCAAAGTGGCCGTTCCCTGTTAGAATTAGAATTGTGCTAGCAAGTAGTGGTGTTGGATGTTTGCCAACAGAAAGAAATGTTCTTGTTAGCGCCTACCCCAGTCCAGTGAGTGTTTTTGGCTCTCCAACCTGCTGTATCGTTCTTAGCTTATATACTAACCTCTCTTTGCAGAGGGAGTACCACTTTGGTGTATCTTACTATCTTAGTTTGGTTTTGAAGGGCTTAGTTCCCAAACAATGTTTTATAGTTGATGCATGAAATTCGTTCTTTTTTCGAGAAAAAGCACATTGAAAAGAGAGTTTTGGTTACATTCCTCCTAAGAGGTAGTCCCTCTGTTCCCATAGAACAGCTGTACATTATGGGACGGGGTAGGTTACAAGCATGGAATAAAGACTAATGCAAATCACAGGTCGTCAGTAGAACAGCTGTACGCCCATAGCCTGGCCTCATTTTTGATTCTACAGTTGCACATGCAGTCATTTCGGTGCTTCCAAGCGTCGCGGAGGCAACGCATCAACTTGGTTGTCTTTTTTCTCTATCTAGAAGTGGAAGTGCTCTGCCTTCATCCAACAGAGATCCAAACCGGTGAGCCAATGGAAGAACTTCACTCCTGGCGTAGCCAAGCTCTTCCATATGAGCTTCCAGGTGCTGCAGATTTGGGCATGGGTTCGCGTTATGAAAACGCCATTCAATTTGTACTAACTTTTTCTTAAAACAAAAATTGTACTACCTTCAATTTACCTCTGTGATTGCTAATAAGATAAAAACATGTAGTAAGTTGATCAAAATAAATCTTAGCTGCTAATGATTTTTTGTCTAAAAGGACTACCTGCCTAACGGTATTGACAAAAAGAACCACCTCTGAGATGAATTGCCAAAACAGACCAGTCTAGACGTGGCGGCAGGCACGCCAGCCGACACGTGGCGCCTGCCGCCACATGCGGAGGCGGCAGCCCCTGCCGCCATGATGTGAGGCGGCCGGTGGCCGATTACAGGAAAATTACAACCCGACGAGCCGTGACGGAAACAGGGGCAGGGCAGGCTGGCCCTGCCGCCATGCAGTCAGGCGGCATGCACTACTGCCGTGCGCGAGCCAAGTCACTTTACTCCTCATCGAAATAGACAACGATGGCAAAGTTGCGTGGATACATGCATGCATCAGGATTCGTTCTCTAGTGAGCAAGTGATCCATTCATCAGGACATACATGCATCAGCAATGGCCCAAAACAGGGTACAGGTGGCCCGGCTCCCGTGCAGCTGCACCATCAGCGCATGCCGCCTAGATGCATGGCGGCAGGGCCCACTTGCCCTGCCCCCGTTCCGTCGTGGCTCGCCGGGTTGTAATTTTCATGTAATCGGCCACCGTCCGCCTCACATCATGGCGGCAGGGGCTGCCGCCTTCGCATGTGGCGGCAGGCGCCACGCGTCAACTGCCACGCCTGCCGTCACGGCTAGGCTAGTCTGTTTTGTCAATTCGTGTGGGAGATGGTTTTTTTTATCAATACCGTTGGGTAGGTAGTTTTTTTGGACAAAAAATCAGCTGCTAATCACCTCCCATTTTACTTCGAGAACTCAAAACAACATTCTTAAAAAAGGAATTCATCTTTGTGGTGTTTGGTGGTGCTTTTCTCTTCATAGCTGCTAAATTACAAGTCTTTGAATTAGGGCAGGTTCTTTTGGGGCTTATTCTAAAAGCCTAACCTAAAATTTTATTTTAGAAGCGTCTCTTGTATCCGGCGGTGCATCTAGCATCGTTGGTGAGCATGTGGAGGTGTGTCTCCGGCGGATCTATCTTTGGTGGATTTGCTCGGATCTCGTCGTTGTTCGTCTACGTTCGTTTGTCTTCGGGTTGAATCCTTCCAACCTACGTTACTCTTCATCGGCGGCGGTTGCTGTTCTGATAGATTGGAAGTTTTTCCGAAAAAAGGAAGCGTCTCTTGTATTGTTTGACTAAGTCTTTGTGGCAAAGTAACTTTTGTAGTGGATTCATTTCTTCAAGACCCGTCGAGTATTCTAGAAAAAAAATTCTTAAGGAATTTCTTGACATTTAAAATGGACACACTTGATTTGCGAATGTAGCATGTCTGGCTCACTGTATGACTGACAAAAATATAATATGACCGCATCCATGAACGTCTATACGTGGTGGTCCGATGGCCTGCCTGCCTCCACAGCCGTCCTCGACGCCGTGCTCCACTCCCTGGCATTCTCAAGCATTGAGCCAGGGTCAGGCCCGAACACGGCGTCCTTTATGCTGTCGCGTATAGCGTCCCTATGCAAGAGCGCATGGATGCATACACCCGTCTTGAACTCATCCACCAGATAAGAAAAAAATATGTTATTTTTTGTTACGTTAGCAAATTGTGATTGTCATTTAATATGGGCACCGGATTAGCGATTTGTTATTGAGGAAAATCAGATTTCGTTTTGAAAGGTTATAAAAAAAAATCTTATGTCTGTCTTTTAGAGAGGTGATCTCACATATATGGTGCGGATATCTGAATTCTTGATTACTTATTATATACTTGATTGAGTTGAATCAAAACTTACCAAAGCAAACACGAAACAAGATCTCCATCTTTAATGGGATTTGGTTTTTAATGGGAGGGAGGGTGGTGGGTGGTGATGCGAAAATAAACCAGAGGAAATATATGGTGGTAGGTGAGGCGGAAAAAAACAGCGGAAGGGAAGCTACCAACTCCCTTTTACGAGTAGAGATTTATGTAGAATATATTGAAAATTAATGCAAAATATACAGAATCTTAATGTTTTAATACCAGATATACTCATCACTTTTCATGCGCATACAGTGCATGCTGGACCAGATCATTCACTAAATCAAATCAACTAATGCTACAAATAGTGCTGACGATGTGTATATATACTTGCACTCGTAAAGAAATATCTCCCCACGAAGAGAGAGAGAGAGAGAGAGAAGCACACACTTTCTATGAGCATGTCAAAGATCATTCTCCTCCTCCTCCTCCTGGCACCCCTTCGCATGGCCGCCGCAAGCCCGGATTGTGCCCCCGGCCGGGAGCCGGGCATGGAGGCGTCTTTTGCCTGTAGCCAGATGTGGCTGTTGAAGGCCGAACAAGATCTCTGCGTCCGCATCATGGCCTGGGGCGGCGTCGACATGTCCGTGTCGCACAAGGAGGAGGAAACCGGGTACGTGAGCCTTGCTGCGTGGTTCGCCGTGGAATCCTTTGAAGTCACGCGGATCGCCGCGAGGAACCAGCTCAACCATAACACATCGCTCTCCGGAGAGGAGAGGCGCGCCTACGAGGGGTGCATGAAGGACTACGCGCTAGCGGGCAGATCCATCACCCGCGTCGCCGACGAGATGCTACCCAGCTGCCGCTTCACGGGCCTCAGCGGCGAGTACAACCGTGCGCTAAATAGCATAGTTAGTTGTATGAATCGGCTGTCGGCGCTGGCTCGGGTGAACACGCCGTTGTACCCCATGGTGTTGGCCGACCAGGACAAAGCAGTGCTGGCGTACCATCTTGCTACTTTGATTGGTGTAGTGTGATAGAGCAAACAATAAAATAGACATTGGACACTCCTAGCTCCCTCTATGCCTATAAATACACCACCCTCTCGAAATTCCGGATTCCCTCCTTCCAAAACCCTAAAAAAACTCATCACACTGCCGTCGGACACGTCCGTCCCGGGCGGACGGAATCGCGCCGCCGCCCCGCACCAGTGGCGTAGTGCCACGTGGCGCCTCACCGCCCCCGCGCCGCCAGCCCGGGCAGGCCCATCGCCGGCCCCCGAGGCTCGCGCGCCCGAGCCGCCGCACCTCGCCTGCCGGCCTGCCTCGCCTCCCCGAGCCGCCGCCACCTCCTCGCAGCGCATCCTCGCCGGCCGCCGCACTTCCTCGTCGCCGGTGACCGCGGCTGCAGCTCCGGCCGCCGCCCCCGCCGCGCAACCGCCGCACGCCCCGGCGAGCTCCGGCCGCCCTCCGCCCTCCTCCTCCCACGGATCCGCCGGCCGCCGTCGCCTTCGTCAACTCCGGCGAGCTCCGGCCGGTGATCCTCGAACCGCGCTGCTACAGTACCGGGCCGGATCTAGATCTATTTGGACGGTTGACTTTTGTCCCGAAACCCTAACTATTTTGCACTTTTCATCATATTGTATCTTTGCATCCATAGCTCTGTTTTGGGCATATAGCATATCAAAATGTTCATCTCAGAGAGTACATCATTTCATCTCATTGCATAATTTTAATTTGAGTTCATCTTGATGCCCGAAATGCTGTTGGAAGAATGCTATTTGAGATAATTGTCAGATCTGCTGCTCCAATTAGATATTTGTCATTTTTGCCATGATTATTGTGTGCATGATATGCCCCTGAGCTCTACATGAGTTTTGTTATATGTTTTGCCATCTTTCCAGAGGTGCAACCCATGTATTTTTGTGATGTGTGTGGTGACCAGCACAAGCTTGCAAGTGGTGCATTCGTTAATGCTGATTTCAGGGACTTAGCAATTCCACTAAGTCCTTAATCTGTTTATTTCAATATGCCATATGTTCATGTTGTTTACTAGTGATCCGTGTCTCTTTTGAGGATGATCAGTAAGGATGTTTTGTTAATCTTGTAGTGCTCTATCCATCCATGTCTTTGTTTGCATTTATGGAGCACCCTAGCTTGAGTCAACCGAGCTCTACTTTTGCTATTTCGTGAATCTGATCAGATTGTCTACTTGTTAGCGATTTTGCCGAGGATGTTGTAGTTGATCCGTGCATACTATGTTATTGTTCTTGCCATGTCTAGCTTGTATAATGTGTATTCTTGATGGGCGTATTCTTAGATTGTCATGACTTACTCTGTAGTGAGTGCATCGAGCTCGTGAACATGCCTACTTGATATCTGATTTTGCATGCTCCAGTTTTCACTAAGTCTGAGAACTGATTATGTTTTTGCCATGTTCACATGCTTGCAAATGTATTTTCTAATCCTTTTTGGCTCAAGGTCACTAAGGGACTTTTGTTAAGCTCTTTGAGTAGCTCCATGCCATGCTTTACTTTGCCATGTTCAATTCCTGTAGCATATAGTTTTCATGCTCCAAAGTGTGCTACCTGATCTGAAATTCCAGACAAGTGTTAATTTCACTAAGTCTGAAATCTGTTTACCAAATGCATTTTTGCCATGCTTGTTTGAATCTGTTAATGGATGAATTGGCCGTAGCTCAGTGTTCATCTTTTGTTAAGCATCATGAATGGATCCCTGCCATGTATTTTGTTGCCATGTTTGAGTGCTGTAGCATGTTTATTTTGTTGCATTTAGATGGCTACTTGCTGTAACCGCAGACCGGTGCCATATTTGAATTGTTTGCCATTTCCAAACCGTGACTCCGATTCCGGTGATCTTTATATCGTTTTCAAGCGATTTCATCTCACCTTTTCAGTGGCATACTTGGTTTTCCAAGTTGAGGCCAGGTTCATTCATTCCTTGTCAAATCTTGCATATGCATCGCATATCGCATCCCGTATAGCATACCATGTTTGCATCATGTTGTTTGAGTTTGCACGTGGTTGATTGTGTCCTTGTTGTTTGTTTGTATTGTTTGGATAGAGCCGGGAGACGAGTTCGCTAACGAGGAGCCCGTTGAGTTTGCTTTCGAGGATCCAGTCAACTCTGACAACTTTGCAGGCAAGATGATCATACCCTCGAAATCACTACTATCTTTGCTTTGCTAGATGCTCGCTCTTTTGCTATGCCTATGCTACGATGCCTACCACTTGCTTATCATGCCTCCCAAATTGCCTTGTCAAACCTCTAACCCACCATGTCCTAGCAAACCGTTGATTGGCTATGTTACCGCTTTGCTCAGCCCCTCTTATAGCGTTGTTAGTTGCAGGTGAAGATTGGAGACCGTTCCTTATTGGAACATTATTTACTTGTTGGGATATCATTATATTATCTTGTTATCTTAATGCATCTATATACTTGGTAAAGGGTGGAAGGCTCGGCCTCTCGCCTAGTGTTTTGTTCCACTCTTGCCACCCTAGTTATCGGTGTTATGTTCTCGGATTTTGCGTTCCTTACGCGGTTGGGTTATAATGGGAACCCCTTGATAGTTCGCCTTGAATAAAGCTTTTCCAGCAATGCCCAACCTTGGTTTTACCATTTGCCACCTAGCCTCTTTTTCCCTTGGGTTTCCGGAGCCCGGGTCATCTTATTTAAACCCCCCCGGGAAAGTGCTCCTCTGAGTGTTGGTCCGACCGAGTAGACTGCGGGGCCACCTCGGGGCAACTTGAGGGTTGGTTTCATAGGATGTCTCATCTGAGTGTGCCATGAGAACGAGATATGTGCAGCTCCTATCGGGATTTGTCGGCACATTCGGGCGGTGTTGCTGGATTTGTTTTAACTTGTCGAAGTGTCTTGTAGAACCGGGATACCGAGTCTGATCGGAATGTCTCGGGAGGAGGTCTATTCCTTCGTTGACCGTGAGAGCTTGTCATGGGCTAAGTTGGGACTCCCCTGCAGGGATTTGAACTTTCAAAAGTCGTGCCCGCGGTTATGGGCAGATGGGAATTTGTTAATGTCCGGTTGTATATAATTTGAACCTTAACTTAATTAAAATGAATCAACTGTGTGAGTTACCGTGATGGTCTCTTCTCGGCGGAGTCCGGAAAGTGAAGACGGTGTTGAAGTAATGCTTGCGCAGGTTGTTCTCTAGTTGTTCGATCGCGCTTTGCCTTCTCTTCTCGCTCTCTTTTGCGAACAGGGTAGCCACCATATAAGCTAGTCGCTTGCTGCAGCTCCACATTTTTACCTTGCCTTACCTATAAGCTTAAATAGTCTTGATCGCGAGGGTGCGAGATTGCTGAGTCCCTGTGGCTCACAGATTACTTCGAAACCAGATACAGGACCTGATGACTCCGTTCCAGATGACGCGTTTGAGCTCAAGTGGGAGTTCGACGAGGACTCACGCCGTTACTATGTGTCTTTCCCTGATGATCAGTAGTGGTGCCCAGTTGGGGCGATCGGGACCGTGTCGCATGTTGGGTTGATCTTTTATTTTGGCGCCGTAGTCGGGCCATGAGTGTTTGAATGATGTAATGCTATTTATGTACTTTGATTGACGTGGCGAGTGTAAGCCAACTATGTTCTTTCCCCTTTATTATTTATATTACATGGGATGTTGTGAAGATTGCCTAACTTGCGACATTGCTTTCAATGCGGTTATGCCTCTAAGTCGTGCCTCGACACGTAGGAGATATAATCGCATCGAGGGCGTTACAAAGTTGGTAATCAGAGCCTTCCCCGACCTTAGGAGCCCCCACTGCTTGATCGTTTTTAGCAGCCGTTGTTGAGTCTAGAAAAATGTTTTGAGTCATTTAGGAATTATATATCAGAGAGTTTAGGAATTCTTTTTACTCCCCAGTCTCCTCATCGCTCTGGTAAGGCATCCTGACGTAGAGTTTTGACTCTTCTCTTCTCAAATTTCACTAAAAAAAATTTAGGATCACGCGGGTATCTTGGAATCGTTTGATGGTTTTGTGACGAGAACATTGTTCTTGGTGCCTCCTGTCTTAGGGGTTGTGGCAGTGTCCCGGGGAGTTGAGCTCCGAGGTGTTGTCGTCACAATTTTATCGTTGCAGTTCTGGAATACCTGAGTTTAGTACGCCGACATCGAAAATCTCTTTTATGCAGTTGTTGGTGAGATAACCTCGACGCCACCCAGTACTGGGGCGGGAGTTCGGGAGTATTGCCATAACTTGTATAACGGATGCTTTTCGAAGGTTGAGGTAGATGGTTTCCGAAGTTTTTCTCGGTTATGTGTTGAAGGATGGATACAGCTGGATGTAGGATTTGCTAGATTTGGGTGAGATATTATGCTTCCCCTGTATCCCCAACACCTGATTGCATAACCGGAAAGGTTCGGGAGTTTCATAGGTGGGAATTCTTGTAGCTCTAGTTCTTCTTCCACGGATATTTGGTTTGAGATTGGGATTTCTTACCGAGTATTCGTTCTTGATCCGTACCTTGTTGATTTATTCCTCTACCTAAATTCTAAGTGGCTTCTCAATTTATGGATATGTGACCATTTCAAGTGGAATGCATTCGTTCTTTTGTTCGGATGTGAAGACTATATGTTGCAATTTCAACCCGCTTGATTCAGCTTCATTTTATCTGTCAATGTGCTAACGGTTGTCACCCTCTTCAGGATGGCTCCCGCTAAGAGCAGCAATCAGAATCAGAATCAGGATCCGCCACCACCTCCTCCTCCTCCGGAGGCATGGCTAGCTGTGATGGCCGCAACCAATGCAAACACGCAATTGATCATGCAAATTCTTCAAGAGCGCAATCAAGCGAACCAAGGCAACCAAGGCAACAATCAGAATCACTTTGCTACACTCAACCAGTTCCTTGCAACGGGCCAAAGACTTTCAGCAATTGTGTTGAGGCAACTGATGCTGACGATTGGCTTGTGACTCTGTGCAAGCATTTCGAGTGCAGTAATGTCAGGCCTGAGGACTTTGTCAAGTTTGCTTCCTTCCAACTCAAAGACCAAGCTGCAGAGTGGTTCCAGCATACAAAGATTCCAAGGAGGCCGTGTGATTACCTGGGATGAATTCCGTCAAGACTTCAAGCTCATCATATCCCTTAGAGCGTGGTTGAAAGCAAGCGTGAGGAATTCCGCAACCTGAAGCAAGGCTCTTTGTCTGTCTATGACTACAACAAGTTGTTTCAGAAGCTCGCCCGCTTTGCTAAGCAGGACGTCCCTGACGAGAAGAGCATGATATACCAGTTCAAGGGTGGTCTCAGAGAAGAAATCCAGCTAGCTCTTGTTCTCTTTGAGCCCTTGAGGTACGATGAGTTCTACAACATGGCATTGAAGCAAGAGGCTGCTCAACTGAGGTGTGATGCTTCCAAGAAGCGAGTCAGGATGCTACTCCTTCTTCCTCTACTCAAGTGGCCAAGCAGCAGAAGTATTGGCTTCCTCCTCCTCCGTTCTGTCAGCCGTATCAGAAGAGCAAAGGTGGCAGTGGATCTTCCCACCCACCAACCCTGGCTTTCAGAACAAGACTTCGTCTCAAGCTCCAAGATCGAGTGCTCCGTATCACCGTCCGCTTTCAGAGGTCACGTGCAACAAGTGCCAACAGAAGGGTCACTATGCCAACAAGTGTTTCAACCAGAGGCGTCTCCCTCCTCCTCCTGTGAGATCGGCAAGTACAGCTGTGGTCATGAAGGAAATATGCCCTAGAGGCAATAATAAATTTATTATTTATTTCCTTATAATCATGATAAATGTTTATTATTCATGCTAGAATTGTATTAACCGGAAACATAATACATGTGTGAATACATAGACAAACAGAAGTGTCACTAGTATGCCTCTACTTGACTAGCTCGTTAATCAAAGATGGTTATGTTTCCTAACCATGAACAATGAGTTGTTATTTGATTAACGAGGTCACATCATTAGTTGAATGATCTGATTGACATGACCCATTCCATTGCTTAGCACCCGATCGTTTAGTATGTTGCTATTGCTTTCTTCATGACTTATACATGTTCCTATAACCTATGAGATTATGCAACTCCCGTTTGCCGGAGGAACACTTTGGGTGCTACCAAACGTCACAACGTAACTGGGTGATTATAAAGGAGCATTACAGGTGTCTCCAAAGGTAGATGTTGGGTTGGCGTATTTCGAGATTAGGATTGTCACTCCGATTGTCGGAGAGGTATCTCTGGGCCCTCTCGGTAATGCACATCACATAAGCCTTGCAAGCATTGCAACTAATGAGTTAGTTGCGAGATGATGTATTACAGAACGAGTAAATAGACTTGCCGGTAATGAGATTGAACTAGGTATTGGATACCGACAATCGAATCTCGGGCAAGTAACATACCGATGACAAAGGGAACAACGTATGTTGTTATGCGGTCTGACCGATAAAGATCTTCGTAGAATATGTAGGAGACAATATGGGCATCCAGGTCCCGCTATTGGTTATTGACCGGAGACGTGTCTCGGTCATGTCTACATTGTTCTCGAACCCGTAGGGTCCGCACACTTAAGGTTACGATGACAGTTATATTATGAGTTTATGCATTTTGATGTACCGAAGGTTGTTCGGAGTCCCGGATGTGATCACGGACATGACGAGGAGTCTCGAAATGGTCGAGAGTAAAGATTGATATATTGGAAGCCTATGTTTGGATATCGGAAGTGTTCCGGGTGAAATCGGGATTTTACCGGAGTACCGGGAGGTTACCGGAACCCCCCGGGAACCATATGGGCCTAGATGGGCTTTAGTGGAAAGGAGAAAGGGGCAGCCCAAGGTGGCGCGCGCCTCCCCCCTCCCTAGTCCTATTAGGACTAGGAGAGGTGGCCGGCCCCCCTCTCTCTCTTTCCCCCCTCAAGGAATCCTATTCCAACTAGGATTGGGGGGGGGTCCTACTCCCAGAGGGAGTAGGACTCCCCTGGCGCGCCACACCTTGGCCGGCCAGCCTCCCCCCTCTAGTCCTTTATATACTGAGGCAGAACACACAAGTTGATCCACGTGATCTATTCCTTAGCCGTGTGCGGTGCCCCCTCAGCCATATTCCTCGATAATATTGTAGCGGTGCTTAGGCGAAGCCCTGCAACGGTAGAACATCAAGATCGTCACCACGCCATCGTGCTGACGGAACTCATCCCCGACACTTTGCTAGATCGGAGTCCGGGGATCGTCATCGAGTTGAACGTGTGCAAAAACTCGGAGGTGTCGTAGCTTCGGTGCTTGATCGGTCCGGCCGTGAAGACGTACGACTACATCAACCGCGTTGTTATAACGCTTCCACTTCTGGTCTACGAGGGTACGTAGACAACACTCTCACCTCTCATTGCTGTGCATCACCATGATCTTGCGTGTGCGTAGGAAATTTTTTGAAATTACTATGTTCCCCAACAGTGGCATCCGAGCCTAGGTTTTATGTGTTGATGTTATATGCACGAGTAGAACACAAGTGAGTTGTGGGCGATATAAGTCATACTGCTTACCAGCATGTCATACTTTGGTTCGGCGGTATTGTTGGATGAAGCGGCCCGGACCGACATTACGCGTACGCTTACGCGAGACTGGTTCTACCGACGTGCTTTGCACACAGGTGGCTGGCGGGTGTCAGTTTCTCCAACTTTAGTTGAACCGAGTGTGGCTATGCCCGGTCCTTGTGAAGGTTAAAACAGCACCAACTTGACAAACTATCATTGTGGTTTTTGATACGTAGGTAAGATTGGTTCTTGCTAAGCCCGTAGCAGCCACGTAAAACTTGCGACAAAGAAAGTAGAAGACGTCTAACTTGTTTTTGCAGGGCATGTTGTGATGTGATATGGTCAAGGCATGATGCTAAATTTTATTGTATGAGATGATCATGTTTTGTAACCAAGTTATCGGCAACTGGCAGGAGCCATATGGTTGTTGCTTTATTGTATGCAATGCAATCGCCCTGTAATGCTTTACTTTATCACTAAGCGGTAGCAATAGTCATAGAAGCATAAGATTGGCGAGACGACAACAATGCTACGATGGAGATCAAGGTGTCGCGCCGGTGACGATGGTGATCATGACGATGCTTCGGAGATGGAGATCACAAGCACAAGATGATGATGGCCATATCATATCACTTATATTGATTGCATGTGATGTTTATCTTTTATGCATCTTATCTTGCTTTGATTGATGGTAGCATTATAAGATGATCTCTCACTAAATTTCAAGATAAAAGTGTTCTCCCTGAGTATGCACCGTTGCCAAAGTTCATCGTGCCCAGACACCACATGATGATCGGGTGTGATAAGCTCTACGCCCATCTACAACGGGTGCAAGCCAGTCTTGCACACGCAGAATACTCAGGTTAAACTTGACGAGCCTAGCATATGCAGATATGGCCTCGGAACACTGAGACCGAAAGGTCGAGCATGAATCATATAGTAGATATGATCAACATAGTGATGTTCACCATTGAAAACTACTCCATTTCACGTGATGATCGGTTATGGTTTAGTTGATTTGGATCACGTGATCACTTAGAAGATTAGAGGGATGTCTTTCTAAGTGGGAGTTCTTAAGTAATATGATTAATTGAACTTAAATTTATCATGAACTTAGTACCTGATAGTATCTTGCTTGTTTATGTTTGATTGTAGATAGATGGCCCATGCTGTTGTTCCGTTGAATTTTAATGCGTTCCTTGAGAAAGCAAAGTTGAAAGATGATGGTAGCAATTATACGGACTGGGTCCGTAACTTGAGGATTATCCTCATTGCTGCATAGAAGAATTACGTCCTGGAAGCACTGCTGGGTGCCAGGCCTGCTGCTGATGCAACTGACAATGTTAAGAACGTCTGACAGAGCAAAGCTGATGACTACTCGATAGTTCAATGTGCCATGCTTTATGGCTTAGAACCGGGTCTTCAACGACGTTTTGAACGTCATGGAGCATATGAGATGTTCCAGGAGTTGAAGCTAATATTTCAAGCAAATGCCCAGATTGAGAGATATGAAGTCTCCAATAAGTTCTATAGCTGCAAGATGGAGGAGAACAGTTCAGTCACTGAGCATATACTCAAGATGTCTGGGGTATAATAATCACTTGATTCAACTGGGAGTTAATCTTTCGGATGATTGCGTCATTGACAGAATTCTCCAATCACTTCCACCTAGCTACAAGAGCTTCGTGATGAACTATAATATGCAAGGGATGGATAAGAAAATTCTCGAGCTCTTCGCAATGCTAAAAGCTGCGGAGGTAGAAATCAAGAAGGAGGATCAAGTGTTGATGGTCAACAAGACCACTAGTTTCAAGAAAAAGGGCAAGGGGAAGAAGAAGGGGAACTTCAAGAAGAACAGCAAGTAAGTTGCTGCTCAGGAGAAGAAACCCAAGTCTGGACCTAAGCCTGAAACTGAGTGCTTCTACTGCAAGCAGACTAGTCACTGGAAGCGGAACTGCCCCAAGTATTTGGCGGATAAGAAGGATGGCAAGGTGAACAAAGGGACTACGGATTAAGCGAACATTGGCGAAGGACGAGGTGACGATGCGCGTGGGAAATGGTTCCAAAGTCGATGTGATCGCGGTCGGCACGCTACCTCTACATCTACCATCGGGATTAGTATTAGACCTAAATAATTGTTATTTGGTGCCAGCGTTGAGCATGAACATTATATCTGGATCTTGTTTGATGCGAGACGGTTATTCATTTAAATCAGAGAATAATGGTTATTCTATTCATATGAGTAATATCTTTTATGGTCATGCACCCTTGAAGAGTGGTCTATTCTTGATGAATCTCGATAGTAGTGATACACATATTCATAATGTTGAAGCCAAAAGATGCAGAGTTGATAATGATAGTGCAACTTATTTGTGGCACTGTTGTTTAGGTCATATCGGTGTAAAACACATGAAGAAACTCCATACTGATGGACTTTTGGAACCACTTGATTATGAATCACTTGGTACTTGCGAATCGTGCCTCATGGGCAAGATGACTAAAACGCCGTTCTCCAGTACTATGGAGAGAGCAATAGATTTGTTGGAAATCATACATACCGATGTATGTGGTCCGATGAATATTGAGGCTCGTGGCGGATATCGTTATTTTCTCACCTTCACAGATGATTTAAGCAGATATGGGTATATCTACTTAATGAAACATAAGTCTGAAACATTTGAAAAGTTCAAAGAATTTCAGAGTGAAGTTGAAAATCATCGTAACAAGAAAATAAAGTTTCTACGATCTGATCGTGGAGGGGAATATTTGAGTTACGAGTTTGGTTTACATTTGAAACAATGCGGAATAGCTTTGCAACTCACGCCACCCGGAACACCATAGCGTAATGGTGTGTCCGAATGTTGTAATCGTACTTTACTTGATATGGTGCGATCTATGATGTCTCTTACAGATTTACCGCTATCGTTTTGGGGTTATGCTTTAGAGACGGCCGCATTCACGTTAAATAGGGCACCATCAAAATCCGTTGAGACGACGCCTTATGAACTATGGTTTGGCAAGAAACCAAAGTTGTCGTTTCTGAAAGTTTGGGGCTGCGATGCTTATGTGAAAAAGCTTCAACCTGATAAGCTCGAACCCAAATCGGAGAAATGTGTCTTCATAGGATACCCGAAGGAGACTATTGGGTACACCTTCTATCACAGATCCGAAGGCAAGACATTTGTTGCTAAGAATGGATCCTTTCTAGAGAAGGAGTTTCTCTCGAAAGAAGTGAGTGGGAGGAAAGTAGAACTTGATGAGGTAACTGTACCTGCTCCCTTATTGGAAAGTAGTACATCACAGAAACCGGTTTCTGTGACACCTACACCAATTAGTGAGGAAGCTAATGATGATGATCATGAAACTTCAGAACAAGTTACTACTGAACCTCGTAGATCAACCAGAGTAAGATCCGCACCAGAGTGGTACGGTAATCCTGTTCTAGAAGTCATGCTACTAGATCATGATGAACCTACGAACTATGAAGAAGAAATGGTAAGCCCAGATTCCGCAAAATGGCTTGAAGCCATGAAATCTGAGATGGGATCCATGTATGAGAACAAAGTCTGGACTTTGGTTGACTGACGCTGACGGTAATGTGACTGATGCTGATGGCAAGCAATTGAAAATAAATGGATCTTCAAGAAGAAGACTGACGCTGACGGTAATGTTACTGTCTACAAAGCTCGACTTGTCGCAAAAGGTTTTCGACAAGTTCAAGGAATTGACTACGATGAGACCTTCTCACCCGTAGTGATGCTTAAGTCTGTCCGAATCATGTTAGCAATTGCCGCATTTTATGATTATGAAATTTGGCAGATGGATGTCAAAACTGCATTCCTGAATGGATTTCTAGAAGAGTTGTATATGATGCAGCCGGAAGGTTTTGTCGATCCAAAAGGAGCTAACAAAGTGTGCAAGCTCCAGCGATCCATTTATGGACTGGTGCAAGCATCTCGGAGTTGGAATAAACGCTTTGATAGTGTGATCAAAGCATTTGGTTTTGTACAGACTTTTGGAGAAGCCTGTATTTACAAGAAAGTGAGTGGGAGCTCTGTAGCATTTCTGATATTATATGTGGATGACATATTGCTAATCGGAAATGATATAGAATTTCCGGATAGCATAAAGGGATACTTGAATAAGAGTTTTTCAATGAAAGACCTCGGTGAAGCTGCTTACATATTGGGCATTAAGATCTATAGAGATAGATCAAGACGCTTAATTGGACTTTCACAAAGCACATACCTTGACAACGTTTTGAAGAAGTTCAAAATGGATCAAGCAAATAAAGGATTCTTGCATGTGTTACAAGGTGTGAAGTTGAGTAAGACTCAATGCCCGACCACTGCAGAAGATAGAGAGAAAATGAAAGATGTTCCCTATGCTTCAGCCATAGGCTCTATCATGAATGCAATGTTGTGTACCAGACCTGATGTGTGCCTTGCTATAAGTCTAGCAGGGAGGTACCAAAGTAATCCAGGAGTGGATCACTGGACAGCGGTCAAGAACATCCTGAAATACCTGAAAAGGACTAAGGATATGTTTCTCGTATATGGAGGTGACAAAGAGCTCACCATAAAAGGTTACGTTGATGCAAGCTTTGACACTGATCCGGACGATTCTAAATCGCAAACCGGATACGTGTTTACATTAAACGGTGGAGCTGTCAGTTGGTGCAGTTCTAAACAAAGCGTCATAGCGGGATCTACATGTGAAGCGGAGTACATAGCTGCTTCGGAAGCAGCGAAAGAAGGAGTCTGGATGAAGGAGTTCATATCCGATCTAGGTGTCATACCTAATGCATCGGGTCCAATGAAAATCTTTTGTGACAATACTGGTGCAATTGCCTTGGCAAAGGAATCCAGATTTCACAAGAGAACCAAGCACATCAAGAGACGCTTCAATTCCATCCAAGATCTAGTCCAGGTGGGAGACATAGAGATTTGCAAGATACATACGGATCTGAATGTAGCAGACCCATTGACTAAGCCTCTTCCCACGAGCAAAACATGATCAGCACCAAGGCTCCATGGGTGTTAGAATCATTACAGTGTAATCTAGATTATTGACTCTAGTGCAAGTGGGAGACTGAAGGAAATATACCCTAGAGGCAATAATAAAGTTATTATTTATTTCCTTATAATCATGATAAATGTTTATTATTCATGCTAGAATTGTATTAACCGGAAACATAATACATGTGTGAATACATAGACAAACAAAGTGTCACTAGTATGCCTCTACTGGACTAGCTCGTTAATCAAAGATGGTTGTGTTTCCTGACCATGAACAATGAGTTGTTATTTGATTAACGAGGTCACATCATTAGTTGAATGATCTGATTGACATGACCCATTCCATTAGCTTAGCACCCGATCGTTTAGTATGTTGCTATTGCTTTCTTCATGACTTATACATGTTCCTATGACTATGAGATTATGCAACTCCCGTTTGCCGGAGGCACACTTTGGGTGCTACCAAACATCACAACGTAACTGGGTGATTATAAAGGAGCATTACAGGTGTCTCCAAAGGTAGATGTTGGGTTGGCGTATTTCGAGATTAGGATTTGTCACTCCGATTGTCGGAGAGGTATCTCTGGGCCCTCTCGGTAATACACATCACAGAAGCTTGCAAGCATTACAACTAATATGTTAGTTGTGAGATAATGTATTACGAAACGAGTAAAGAGACTTGCCGGTAACGAGATTGAACTAGGTATTGGATACCGACGATCGAATCTCGGGCAAGTAACATACCGATGACAAAGGGAACAACGTATGTTGTTATGCGGTCTGACCGATAAAGATCTTCGTAGAATATGTGGGAGCCAATATGGGCATCCAGGTCCCGCTATTGGTTATTGACCGGAGACGTGTCTCGGTCATGTATACATTGTTCTCGAACCCGTAGGGTCCGCACGCTCAAGGTTACGATGACAGTTATATTATGAGTTTATGCATTTTGATGTACCGAAGGTTGTTCGGAGTCCCGGATGTGATCACGAACATGACGAGGAGTCTCGAAATGGTCGAGACGTAAAGATTTATATATTGGAAGCCTATGTTTGGACATCGGAAGTGTTCCGGGTGAAATCGGGATTTTACCGGAGTACCGGGAGGGTTACCGGAACCCCCCGGGAGCTATATGGGCCATGGTGGGCCTTAGTGGAAAAGAGAAGGGGCTGCCCTAGATGGGCTGCGCGCCTCCCCCTTCCCCTAGTCCTATTAGGACTAGGAGAGGTGGCCGGCCCCCTCCTCCTCTTTTCCCCCTCCGCGAATCCTATTCCAACTACGATTGGGGGGGAATCCTACTCCCAGAGGGAGTAGGACTCTCCTGGCGCGCCAAGCTTGGCCGGCCAGCCTCCCCCCTCTACTCCTTTATATACTGAGGCAGAGGCACCCCAGAAACACACAAGTTGATCCACGTGATCTATTCCTTAGCCGTGTGCGGTGCCCCCTGCCATAATATTCCTCGATAATACTGTAGCGGAGTTTAGGCGAAGCCCTGCTGCTGTAGTTCATCAAGATCGTCACCACACCGTCGTGCTGACGGAACTCTTCCCTGACACTTTGCTGGATCGGAGTCCGGGGATCATCATCGATCTGAACGTGTGCTCGAACTCGGAGGTGCCGTAGTTTCGGTGCTTGATCGGTTGGATCGTGAAGACGTACGACTACTTCCTCTACGTCGTGTCAGCGCTTCCGCAGTCGGTCTGCGTTGGGTACGTAGACAACACTCTCCCCTCTCGTTGCTATGCATCACATGATCTTGCGTGTGCGTAGGAAAATTTTTGAAATTACTACGAAACCCAACAAAATTTTGGCGAAGCCCCTGGTATTCGGAGGACCGAATTTGGGGCGCTATACATGCCTAAGCCGGACAAGGCCGACTCCTTGCCCAAAGCGGAAAAAGTCTTTATGGACTTGAGACCTCTCGAACAGAGACCAGTCTCTTGCCTTATCATGACAGTCAGTTTTTGGCTTTCTCTACTGAGGCGCTCATCAGGAAGAACCAGGACACAATCGCAGTAGTTCTCCCACCGCTACCTTAGCCGATATAGCGGAACGTAAGGTACCAAAGCATGGGAGCCGGGCAACCCAACATTTAACCGAAGACATGATTCGGAGCTAATGCATATAATGCTATAAGTTCGGGGTGCCGCACTATCGAAAGTGTTCGGACTTCTTGCGCCGTATTACGGGGTAAACGAGAGCCCCTGGCGTACTGACCGCACCCGAGCGTGCAGGTGCGAAATGTCGTGAATGGACATATAAGAGAAAGAGAAAAACTTAAATAATGCAATGACAGATTAATAATATGCATTGTTTTTTTAATAATACGTTGAAGCGTGCTGGTACAAGTAGTGCAATAAGCATAAAGTAGGACAATTCGAAATGTCCTATCCAAGGCAAGCTATGCATAAATAGTGAAAAACGGGTATATCAAGTATTACTAGAGACCACCTGGCGGTCCCCGTGTTCATCTTAGCTTCTTGCCGCCTTGGTTGTTTCTTCCGGAGTGTGTCCGGCAATTGGACTACCGAAAAGGGCTTCCGAAGAGTTAGGACCTCAAAGAGAAAAGGAATGTAAAAGGTGTATAGCCCCTGGCGTGGTTAAGCCACAATGCGGGGCATGACCTAATTGTGGCCCCTCTTATGTCCATGGTATTTTCAGTGCGTAGTTATGTATGCGTGGCACGAATTTCGTTGTTGTACTGGGACTGAGACGGGGGCCAGATTGCTAGGCGGGCGTTGATCGCGCCAGGCGGTCCTGTTGCAGATTGTTCCGGACTCGCTTGAAGGTGTCCGGGGGCTATAACACCAAATGAGTGGTCTGCCTGAACAGGCTACTTTGTGCCTCTGCTGCAAGGGCCGCAGTGTGCTCTTCTGTACGAAGCGAGCGTTCTGTGTTGCCATTGTCAGGACCCCGATTCCAAGTCACATCGATCTAGCCGGTAACACTTCATATCACATTGCGGCCTCACGCACGGTATCCCCACGGATGTCGCCTTACCATGGGTCGGGACCATTTGCGCCTTTTGGCTCACGTATATGATAGTGTCGCTAGCATCCATATGACAGAGAACCCGGGCCGACATGGCTAGTCGTGAACCCAAAGCGGCACAGACCTATGGAGACGGGCATACGTGAATCACATCGAGCATGTCGGTCATCAGCGTGTGAATCCGGGCTGTAGCACTGGGCTAACAGGACTCTGGGGAACCCGGGCTGTAGCAGGCTAGGCAGGACTCCGGATGTCACTGCGTGACATTTCCCCGAAGGGACAGACATAGGAACGAAGTGAAACAACATGCCGGCCAGTTAAGTGTCCTGAGCAGTAGTGCTGGGCTAGCAGGACTCCGGTGAACCGGGCTGTAGCGGACTACTATGGCTCGAGGAACACTAGACTACATTTCCCCATAAGAAAGGCTGCCAAGGATAAACAACTAGATTGTCGGATCCCACACATACCAAGCATTTCGATCATACACACAATATGCTCGATATGTGTAAATACAACATGGCATCACAACAAAACTCTACAACTCAAGTACTTTATTTAAAGGCTCCAAAGAGCCATACATAACATGTTCATACCGGTAGGGGTCACATGACCCGACATTCAAGTCATACAAGCATACAAGCACAAGCGGAAGCAAATAGTCTGAGTACAAACACTAGAAAGAAAGAAGGCTTCTCAAAGCTTGTCTATCTACATAGGGAACTCCATGGCCAGGATCACCACCTGGGTGGCAAGTCACTCATCGACGTCGAGATCTACATAAAACCAATCGGAGGGGGCGGTGTTGTCGTCTGAAAATAGTAATTAAACAAACATGAGTACAAAGGTACTCAGCAAGTCTTACATCAGAACCTACTATACATGCTCATTCTCAAGAAGGTGGTGGAGTTATTGCAGCAAGCCAGCTTTGACTCTTGGCTAAGCTATCCTAGGGACACCACTAGTAAAATAGTTTTCACACACGAGTCCACTAATCACCAACACAATACTCCACCGGGGATCCTCCCTCGTCATCCTACGAGAGAGCCATCCTTGGTACTCACACTTATCTTGAGTCTTTTAGTAGTATCCATTAACTTGTCTTTGAACTGTATAGGCAACCAAGTAGTCCTTTACCGCGGACGCGGCTATTCGAATAGATGATGTTAACCCTGCAGGGGTGTACTTCTTCATACACGCTCTCACCATTTACCGCCGTTTACACGACAAGTACTCGGCAACCTTCAAGCGGAAGCCCAACAAGGGTGTCGGCCACGGCCTACCTAAACACTCAAGTCTCTAGTCCAGGTTTATCGCCTATCCAGGTTCCATCCGCAGGGAGTCCGGCCGAGGTTTCCACATACGGCCCCGAACGATGTGAACAGGGTTCCCGAGACACCAAACAGGTGACTCGATACACTGTGCCACGGTGTATCTACCGCAACATAGCCCACCCCTAGGGTCAGCGCTACGCACGGCCACCAACACATAACCTACAAACACCAGAAACTAATTGCAACTCCTGGATAGAGTACTAGGGTGATTAAGAAGCCGAGAGGGTCAATTAAGGATCCCAATGCATGGTAGTAGCTGATTCTTAAAATCACACATACAGATCTCAATTCTTAGGGACGGCCTCAATGAAACAACCCACCATGTACTCCTACATGGCCTCTCATCGATACCTTTACAAAATCATGTTCAACACATCCCTCACATTACCGACATAATCATTTCACTCTAGCCCATCACCCAGATGAACCAGACCTGACACAACTCTAAGCATAGCAGGCATAGCAAGGTAGGAAACACATACAAGGCTCAATCAACTCCTACACATGCTAGTGGGTTTCATCTAGTTACTATGGCAATGACAGGTCATGTAGAGGATAAGGGTTCAACTACCGTAGCACACAGCAGTTTGAAACGTTGTTGCCTTAATGCAGTAAATGAGAGCAGAGGCGAGAACATGGGATTGTATCGATATGATCAATGGGGCTGCTTGCCTGATGTAGTGGTAGTAGGGTACTGCCCTTCAGACGGATATTCGGGGTTATCCTCGGAGGCAGAACCTACCACGAAAGACACACCGAACATAATCAACACATGACAATATGCAACAATATGATGCATGCTATGACATGGCAAGATGAATGTGTCTTGGCCTAATGCAAGCTAAAACAGAAAGGAATGAACCCATTTGAATCAAAGATTCAAATGTTAGTTCACTTACATAGCCATATTAGTGCATTATCTTATTTTGCTTAAACAGAAAGGAATGAACCCATTTGAAACCATTACCAATGGATATATTGAATTTTTCTGATCAAAATTCATATATAAATCATTTCATTTGGATTTATAGATTAATTTCTATGATTTTTAGAAGTTTTGGGTATTTTCTAGAATTTCCTATATAAAAATAAATCCAGAAAATGAATAATTGCGTCAGCACTGCGTCACTGTGACGTCAGCGAGTCAAAGGCGCCAGGGCCAGTCAAACCTGACTGGTGGGCCCTGTCTGTAAGGTTCTCAGCTAACTAACAGGATTAAGTTAATACTAACTAACTGTTAGTGGGGCCTGGGCCCACATGTCAGTGACCTAAACTAATTATAATTAGTTAGCATTAATCCTAAACTAATTAACAGGTCGGCCCCACCTGTCATAGGCTCAGGGGGGAAGTCAACTTGGGCCCACACGTCAGTCCACGGGTCAAAACATGGTCAACTCGCCGGCGGCTTGACGCCGGCGACGACAGACGCGGTGCAGGGGCTCGGGTTTTGCCCATAGTCGACCAAATCGACTGCGGTTTGGTCCTACGAGTAGCTGGGGGCAAGCCACGGCGTTTGGTGGCAGTGGGTGGAGCTAGGGTGGCCGGAAACATCGCCGGCGACGAGTTTGGCGGTGGCCGGAGCTCGGGTGAGCTCGGACCCGTCGCTAGGAGGCAAGGCGAGGCACGGGCATGGTGCGTTGTGCTCCTGGGGATGTGGTGAAGTTAGTGGACTAAGTGGCGTGGCCGTGGCATGGACGGAGCCTCGTCGACGACAAGCTCCGCAGCGGCGCGTGCGGGCGAACTCCGTGTGCTCGCTGTGGTGCACAAAAATGAGAGCGGAGAGGATAGGGAAGTGGCTAAGCTCACGGTGGTTGCGATGGAGTTGACAGCGAGGTCGGAGATGAGCTGGAGCAAGCGGGGCGGCGGAGGCGATCTGGCCGGCAAGAGATTGAAGACGAGCTCGGTGAAGACGCTCGGGGGCCTCCGGCGGGGCGTGGCTCGGTGGGACGGTCGAGGAGGGAGTGGCGGAGCTTCACGACACGGTGGGGCGGTGCGAGGATGATGGTGGACATGAGAACTATGGTGGCGTGGCTGCGGCAGCGTCGGCCATGGCTTCGGGGAGCGAGGAAGAGAGCACGGGGAGGAATGAGGTGCCCAGGGGGTCGGGGTGGCACCGCAGAGGCGTTTCGAGGCATCACGCTGGCGTGGGCGACGGCAGGCAGGCAGAGAGGTGGCGTGGCGAGCTCATGTGCTCGCCGTCGAGCACCTGCTCGCCTCGCTGGCTAGGTGAAGCAGCTGCGTGGAGCGGCTGCTGGGCCGGGCCAGCTAGGTGGGCCGGCTAGTGGGCTTCCAGGTAAGTTCTAACTCTCTCTCTCTTTTCTGTTTTGCTTTTATTTATTTACTGCTATGTGTATTGAAATAGAATAAATACTATTTCATTTCCAAAAACTCTAGAAATATTGAGAGGCACATTTGTGAATATTCTCAACTGCCTAAAAATGCTTCCAAGATTATTTGAGCACTTTAAAATATTTATAGCATTTAAAATGCCCAAATTCAAATATTTATGGCTTGTTTAAAAATCCAGAATGGCTCCATAAATTGCAAGACCATTTTTGGCAGAGGTTTTAGTCAAGACCAAAAATGATGGGCTTTTATGAAGGGCATTTTGGGTTCATTGAAATTCCAATTGTTCGAAATTAGCATTTTCAGGGTGGTGTTGGGGTTGATTAGGCCCCATTTCAAGTTTAAAAGAAATTTAAACATGATGCACATGTTCATCCAATCCTAATGCATGACTAAAAGCAAGGATGTGATAGCCATTTACTCTGATGACCCCGCGGGGTCCTGACATCTTGAGATTGAGGTATGCATAATGCGGTACTGCATTGAATTTTGCAACTGTTGTCCGTCCGAGCAGTGCATGATAGCCACTGCGGAATGGGACGATGTCGAAGATTAATTCTTCGCTTCGGAACTTATCCGGTGATCCGAAGACCACTCCCAGTGTGATTGAGCCTATGTAATGGGCCTCTACACCTGGGATGACCCCTTTAAAGGTGGTTTTGCTGGGTTTGATCCTCTAGGGATCGATACCCATTTTTCGCACTGTATCCTGATAAAGTAGGTTCAAGCTGCTGCCGCCGTCCATAAGGACTCAAGTGAGGTTAAATCCGTCAATGATGGGGTCTAGGACCAGTGCGGCGGATCCGACATGACGGATGCTAGTGGGGTGGTCCCTACGATCGAAGGTGATCGGACAAGCGGACCATGGGTTGAACTTCGGGGCGACGGGCTCCATCGTGTAGACGTCCCTTAGTGCACGCTTCCGCTTCCTCTTGGGAATTTGGGTTGCGTATATCATGTTCACTGTCTTTACTTGGGAGGGGACCCCTTCTTTCCTCCTAGGTTTGGCGGCCGGGGCTCCTCCTCGTCATCGCTATGCAGCCCCTTGTCCTTGTTTTCAGCATTTAACTTGCCGTCCTGCTTGAACACCCAGCATTCTCTGTTGGTGTGATTGGCTGGCTTGTCAGGGGTGCCGTGGATTTGACATGAGCGATCCAGTATGCGATCCAGACTGGACAGAGCTGGAGTATTTCTTTTAAATGGCTTTTTCCGCTGACCGGATCTAGAGCCTCTGAATCCGGGATTTACTGCCGAGTCTTCGGTGATATCGTCGTTATTGCGGTGCTTTGGTCTGTTATGATGTTGCCTACCCTTAACATATTTGGTATCCGAGGTATCCGGATTCCTTGATGTGTTGTTGCTGCGAGCCAGCCAGCTATCCTCGCCCACGCAAAAGTGGGTCATGAGTGTCGTGAGGGCTACTGTTGGGGATATTACTACTGGGTGTAAACCGGCCAGGAGAGGCCGGGTTAACCCCTTAATGGTTCACTGTACCTGAAGCCCATGAAGAGAAGGACGGTGATGCTTTATCAAGGCCCAAGGCCCAGAGACGGTTTAAGGCCTGTCGAAGTAAACCAACATTAGTATGTAAACTTGTATTGTAAGGTATAAAGGATAGAGACCGAGCCGGACACGTTTATGATCCGGCCTCGGGACTCTGCAAACCGACGGGCGTCAACCTGAGTATATAAAGGGACGACCCAACATCGGTTTGGCGACGACAGACAACAACTCGAGAGCCAGGAAAAGCGGATTGCTCCCTGGTCTTCGAAACCCTAGCAATACCAATCACATCTAGGCGTAGGCTTTTACCTTCATCGAAGGGGCCGAACTAGTATAAAAACCCTCATATCCCCTGTCGGTGTCAAAACCGGCGGATCTCGGGTAGGGGGTCCCGAACTGTGCGTCTAGGCCGGATGGTAACAGGAGGCAAGGGACACGAAGTTTTACCCAGGTTCGGGCCCTCTCGATGGAGGTAAAACCCTACGTCCTGCTTGATTAATATTGATGATATGGGTAGTACAAGAGTAGATCTACCACGATATCGGAGAGGCTAAACCCTAGGAGCTAGCCTATGGTATGATTGTTGTTGTGTATGTTGTCCTACGGACTAAAACCCTCCGGTTTATATAGACACCGGAGAGGGTTAGGGTTACACAAAGTCGGTTACAATGGTAGGAGATCTGCATATCCGTATCGCCAAGCTTGCCTTCCATGCCAAGGAAAGTCCCTTCCGGACACGGGACGAAGTCTTCAATCTTGTATCTTCATAGTCCAGGAGTCCGGCTGAAGGTATAGTCCGGCTATCCGAACACCCCCTAATCCAGGACTCCCTCAGTAGCCCCCGAACCAGGCTTCAATGATGATGAGTCCGGCGCGCAGATCGTCTTCGGCATTGCAAGGCGGGTTTCTCCAAATTCCGTGTACCTGTTGAATAAAGTCCGGTTTCTTGTAGATGTTGCGCTCCTTGGCTTCTACGCCCAATAATGGCCGTTTCCCACATGTCAAACGAATATGAAAAGTATGAGTGTTTTTACATTCACACCCCTAGTCACGTAAATGAGCTGCCCTATTTAAGGGAACGAGGATTTAGATCCAAACCACATCTTCCCCCCTTCGCGAGTGTTGATCAGAGCGCATCCGACAAAGGTCCATTCCACCATGGCCAGCCATCGCAACTCCTCCTTTCGCCCTTCCAGCCCTCAGCCTGGATATTGGGAGAGATTCTCCATCCCGCATAGCGAGCTAGTGACGCTCCAGACCAAGGGATTTCTCCGCCCGGCCTACATGGTCCTGGTTCGAGCCGGCCTTGCCATCTATAATGGCAGAGAGCAAGCGGAGAGTGCCCCCAATCCTTCCAAAGGAGAGCGGGTGTGCCTCGTCCCCTATTTAATAAGGGGCTCGGATTTCCAATCCATCCATTTCTCCGAGGGCTCCTGGAGTTCTATGGCCTCCAGCTACACAATCTCACGTCTGCCTCCGTATTGCATATCGCGGGCTTCGTAGCCCTCTGTGAGCTGTTTTTGGGTATCGAGGCTCATTTCGGGCTATGGAAAAGGTTATTCTGCCTTGTGCCCCGCTCTAAGGAGGGGTCAATGTATCAAGTGGGGGGAGCCGAAGTGTGGCGCATCGCCGGGACCGGATATCTATCCGGAACCCCAAAGAAGGCGTCCGAAGACTGGCCTTCAGAATGGTTTTATATAGAAGATGTCCCGCTGCCGGATCCTATTCGGATTGGCCTACCTGAGTTTGACAGTGCTCCCTTAAAGAAGCGCCTAAGCTGGCGTCCATGGAGCCCTCAAAGGGAAAGTGACAGGGACATCATTTACCTGATGGGCCAAATAAGATTGTTAGCCCATTCCGTACTGACCATGGGTTATGGCCGAATGCATCATGCGGGGGGTGCAACCGCTTCAGTACAGAAGCCACCCCATGTGGGACTTCAACGGGGAGGACGACGCCACCTGCTATGGCCGTAAGGGGCCGGATTCAGCTGCCGCTCTACTAAAGATCTTGTCCACTTTGTATAAGGGAGAAGAGGAGGAATTTCTCCGCGTCAACCCACAGGGTGGATTCTCTATGCATAATCCCCCAAGCTGGGTAAGCGGTCGCATTTACTTGCCCATCCGTTTTGTATTCCCATTGTTAAATATTCAGTCTGACGACTTCAACGCAGGAACTACGCCATGCTGTTAAGGAAATAAGCAGCCCTCCTCCACAACCCGAGGACCTAGGACGGTCCCTCGACCCGGCCTCTCAAGAGGATACGGACATATCTGTGGAGCTGATTAATGGAGTGTTCCATCAATTGAGCAAGGACAACGCCTTGGTGGCCATTATGGCCGATTACCCAGGGCTAATCCCGGCCTCCCAGGTAACTGAGATCGAAGTCCCAGTACCCTGAATAGGTGTCCACCCTCTCGTGTTTTCAATTTCCTGATTACAACCGAACTATGCAGGGGAGGTTTTTGAGGCGGAAGGCTGAACCTGCGGTGACAAGCCAACGAGGGGCCGCAGGGCCCAATGGGCAGAAAAGAAGTGCAGTCCGGACCGAGGCGTCAGCACGAAGGTATGGCATGCCCCCTTATCCCAGGTGTTATACCTTCGAGGGCACATTGACACTCGTGCTCTCTTCAGGACAAAGAGACCTCGCCGGACTATATCCGGAGAGGCTGCCAATCGCGCCTCCACCAGCCAGGCTCCAAAGCCTGGTCCGGAGGCGGAGGCGAACGCAAGGCGCGCGCCAGACGCTCCTCCGACGGAGGATGTGGACGGGTTGTCTGCCACCAACTCTGAGGTGGAGAGTGCCATGAACCACAGGCGTCGCCGGACAATTCTTCGCGACGCTTGTTTCTCCCAAGGGGCGTTAGATGCCTTCAACTCGGGAGATGCGTACCTCCGTGCCGCTCAAAATGGTCTAGCCAGAGCCACGGAGCAATATGTAAAAGACATACGGGTAAGAAAATTTTGGTAATTATATATATATACCAGTAGCCCCCGAGACTTGAAACAGTTAGAATAACTGATTTAAGGATCATTTGTTATGCAGGTTCTTACAGAAAAGAATTCCCTACTGTCCAAGGAGCTGGAAGAGTGCAAAGCCCAACTTGAGGCCGCACTAGCCGCGGCAGGGGAGCCCAAGGAGACCCCCTCTGGTAATATACACTTCGAAAGATAAGTATTTTGCGAAGCACGGCATGGGTGCGAATCTGACAAATGAAATTGTAGATGGCGCCGGATTGAATCCGGAAAGGCAACAACTCCTACGCCAGCTGAAGGCTGGTGAGAAGGTGCTGACAAAGGTGAGGCGGGAGAAGAACGATCTCCAAGATGCCAACACCAAGCTGGGCGTCAAGCTGAAAGATGTTCGTGCCCAACTGTCAGACTCCGTTAAGGAGAATCAGCGGCTTCGGCGCGGCATATTTAGTAAGTGCTTGAACGAACCTTTGAAAGAAAGTTCGGCAGGGAAGTCGACTAACAGAGCAATGTCTGTAGGTGTGCTAACAGGTCGTCCTGCAGAGGAGATGCCCGGTTCTACGGGTGACCTTCTTCCCGAGCTCTCGCAACTGCTCGAGCGAGTTCGGCAGGCGATGCAAGGCGTCGCCCAGGCCTTATGGCCATCCATCTCCATGCCCGAAGGTCTTGGAGAGCTTGCGGAGAAGCTAAAGGGAGCACGGCGGCGCTTCCGATTGTGGAAGATATCAGCCTGCCGTCAAGGCGCTAGGGAGGCCTGGGCCATGGTGAAGACGCGGTACACAAAGGCTGACCCCAACCACATGGCCGAGGTCGGTCCTGTAGGGCCCGATGGGAAGGAGATCCCTGTAAGCTTAGTATACGGCCAAGTAGAGTTGGCCGCAAAGTATTCCCAGCAGGACTGTAAATTAGACAGCCTGTTAGATGGTATTGAAGAGGAATACAATCAGTCAAAATGACTATGTAATTTAATTGACATTTATAATGCCTTCTAGCCGGATTGTAGATCATTTGTCATGGCCGACCTTTTCGCTTCAGCCTCGGGACCTGACGGTCCGGAGTGTGTCCGAATTCCCATGCGGTTATATAGGAACCGGGGAATGCATGGAGACCAGGCGTAGGGGTCATTAGTGCTGAACAGACAAGTGCCCGACTAGTTATGTTATATTACATGGTTAGTAAGAAACATCTTCCAGGGAGAATAGTTCCGTTAGGAGTTCCTTTCCCTGGGAGGCATGCCCTAAAGTGCATGTCCATGCTGCGAAAAGAACGCAGGAAAAACTGGGGGGCATAATAATAAAAAAAGATCATCTTTAGTTCACCGACCGAATATTCCCTTAAGAACGCTAGCTTTCGGCTTCACCCAGTCTGAGGTACACGTCCGGCTGACCCGGCAGTAACAATCGCAGAGGTGCTCCCTTTACCACCTAGCCGAACAATCGGGAACGTAGGGGTAAGCACAGGAGCCAGGCAACCCAGCTTGGCCAAAACTTAAGTCATATCGATGCATATAATGGTGAATAAAAGGTACATGCGGAAGTGTGACACATGTGTTGGGCATGAAGCCCGTATAAATAAGCTTCTGTTTAAAGAAGCCCCCAGGTTTAATGAGCGCGGATAGCGCGTCACTTATGAGCCTTTAAGGCTATAAGAGAGAGAGAGAGAGAGAAATGTAAGACAGAAAGTATATAAAAAATGGACAGAGGAAGGAGACAAAACACAGGAGTCGGCGCTAGGCATAGAATCTTCGAGACGGGCTGCGTTCCGTGGGTTCGTCTCGAGTCGGTTATCCGATGCATCTCGCAGGCGGTACGCTCCACCAGTCAGGACTTGGTCAATTATGAAGGGACCTTCCCACTTGGGCTTGAGTTTGTCCTTTTTCTTGTCCGGTAGTCGTAGAACTAATTCGCCAACGTTGTAATTTTTGGCCCGTACTTCTCTGCTTTGGTATCTTCGAGCCTGCTGTTGATAGAATGCGGAACGGGCTTTTGCCACGTCACGCTCCTCCTCCAATGCGTCCAAGCTGTCCTGCCGATCGAGCTCGGCTTCTCTTTCTTCGTACATGCGCACTCGAGGTGAGTCATGAATTATGTCGCAAGGCAAAACTGCCTCTGCGCCGTACACCATAAAGAATGGTGTGTATCCGGTGGTGCGATTCGGCGTGGTCCGCAGCCCCCAGAGTACGGAGTCGAGCTCCTCTACCCAGTGCGTGTTAGATTCCTTGAGGGACCGCACTAATCTGGGTTTGATGCCGCTCATGATAAGACCATTTGCACGTTCGACCTGGCCGTTAGTTTGTGGGTGATAGACGGAAGCATAATCGAGCTTGATGCCCATGTTTTTGCACCAGAGTTTTACCTCGTCGGCCGTTAAAGTTCGTGCCGTTATCAGTGATGATGCTGTGGGGGACGCCATAACGGTGTACAACCCCGGATATAAAGTCTATCCGGTCCGGATTCGGCCGTTCTTAACAGGCTTGGCTTCTATCCATTTGGTGAATTTATCCACCATGACCAGTAAGTATTTTTTCTTGTGGGTTCCCCTTTAAGGGGTCCAACCATGTCAAGCCCCCAGACCGTGAAGGCCAAGTGATGGGGATTTTGGAGGCGGTGGTGGCATATGGCTTTGGTTTGCAAAAGAGCTGCAACGGCATGCGATCGTTGGACTAAGTCCTGGAGCGTCTGCCCGGGCCGTCGCCAATAAAAGCTGTACGGAAGGCCTTGCCTAACAGGGGACCTCGATTGCTGTCCGCGTTGATGACCGCCGATTTCTGTAGAAGAAAGCGTAGAATTTTAACAGTTTTAGATATTGAGGTTCGTGTTGTTTCTTTTAAGAAGATTAATATACCGCATGATTCAGCCAGGAGTTCTTTGCTCCTTCCTCTTCGGTTATTTAGCACCTATTTGATGGACTTCCGGTAGTGCGTTTTCTTTATAAAAGCTTCTCCCTCGTGGACTTTGTAGCTATACATATCTCTTTCGTGACTCGCATGCCTATGGTGGCAGATAGGTGCCTCATTTTTAGGTCCTCGGATGAGTTACCTGGCTAGTAAAGGTAGTCGCCGAGTATGGCTCGTTATCCACGGTGTTTTTAGTCAGAGTCCGATAGACGGCATATACTGTTGGAGATTGAAGTTTTATTATCTTTGGCCAGTGCTAGTCTATTGTTCTGAATGTTCCATTATGACGTGTTCGGGCAGTTTGCGGTTAGAGGTCCGGGGCTGTTATTTTGTTTGGTCTCTCCTACCCCATACTATGTGATGGCTTTTGAATTCTTCCAGAATGTATTGGGGGGAGATACATCGCGTTTTGCGCCGATGCGTGCCAGGACATCTGCCGCCTGATTATTTTCCCGGGCTATATGGTGAAATTCAAGCCCTTCGAACCGAGCTGACATTTTTAGGACGCGTTGCGGTAAGCTGCCATTTTTGGATCCTTGGCATCGAAGTCTCCATTTATTTGGGATATTGCGAGGTTCGAGTCCCCGCGCACCTCTAGGCGTTGAATGCCCATGGATACTGCCATCCGGAGACCATGTAAAAGGGCCTCATATTCGGCTGCATTGTTGGAGTCCGTGTACATAATCTGGAGTACATATTGAACTGTGTCTCCTGTGGGGGACGTCAGAACGACGCCAGCCCCCAGTCCGGCCAACATCTTGGAGCCGTCGAAATGCATGATCCAATTTGAATATGTGCCGTACTCTTTAGGGAGTTCGGCCTCCGTCCATTCTGCGACGAAGTCGGCCAAGACTTGCGACTTGATGGCTCGTTGTGGCTTATAAGTTATGTCAAACGGGAGGATCTCAATGGCCCATTTTGCAATCCGGCCCGTTGCGTCACGGTTGTTTATAATATCGTTAAGTGGTACTTCCGAGGCTACTGTTATTGAACACTCTTGAAAGTAGTGTCGTAGCTTCCGGGATGCCATGAATACCGCGTACGCAATCTTTTGATAATGCGGGTACCGTGATTTGTAGGGAGTGAGGACAGTGGACACATAATAGACCGGCTTTTGAAGGGGGAATTTGTGTCCGTCCGCTTCTTGTTCGATGACGAGCACTGCGCTTACAACCTGATGTGTTTCCGCAATGTATAATAGCATTGGTTCGCCAATGTTTGGCGCGTCCAGGACTGGGTTTGTTGCCAGTATGGCTTTTATTTCGTCGAGTCCGGCCATGGCTGCATCCGTCCATTCGAAGTGTTCGGTGCGCCGAAGGAGGCGGTAAAGGGGTAGGGCCTTTTCTCCCAAGCGGGAGATAAAGCGGCTTTGAGCCGCCACGCATCTGGTTAACTTTTCTATTTGTGTGAGGTCCTTTGGGATAACCAATTGCGACAGAGCTCGGATCTTGGCTGGATTTGCTTCAATTCCTCTACCGGATACAATGAAGCCAAAGAGCTTTCCGGCTGGAACGCCGAAAACGCATTTTTCTGGGTTGAGCTTGATGTCGTATGTTCGGAGGTTATCAAATGTGATCCTCAAGTCGTCTACTAAAGATTCGACGTGTCTTGTTTTGACGACCACATCATCTACATATGCCTCCACTGTTTTGCCGATCTGGTTTGCCAGACATGTCTGAATCATGCGCTGATATGTTGCGCCGGCGTTTTTGAGCCCGAAGGGCATCATGTTGAAGCAGAATGGGCCGTATGGTGTGATAAATGCCGTTGCGGCTTGGTCTGGTTCTGCCATCTTGATTTGATGGTAGCCGGAATATGCATCGAGGAAACACAATGAATCGTGTCCTGCGGTAGCGTCGATAATTTGATCGATGCGGGGGAGGGGGAAGGGATCCTTTGGGCAAGCCTTGTTAAGGTCTTTAAAATCAACACACAGGCGCCAGGATTTGTCCTTCTTTGGTACCATCACCAGGTTTGCTAGCCAGTCCGGATGTTTTATATCTCTGATGAATCCAGCCTCCAATAGCTTTGCTAGCTCCTCTCCCATGGCCTGTCTCTTAGGTTCGGAAAAATGCCGAAGAGCCTGTTTGACAGGTTTGAATCCTGTTTGGATATTTAAGCTATGCTTGGCCAGCATGCGTGGGATTCCTGGCATGTCTGAAGGGTGCCAGGTGAAAATGTCCCAGTTCTCTCGTAGGAACTTTCGCAGTGCGGCGTCTACATCAGGGTTTAGCTGTGCCCTGATGGAAGCTGTTTTATTGGGGTCCGTTGGATGGACTTGGAATTTGACTATTTCGTCCGCCAGTTTAAAGGAGGTGGACTTGGATCTTTTGTCGAGTACCACATCATCCCTATTCACCGTAGAGCGCAACGCAGTCAATTCCTCAGCCGCTAGGGCTTCGGATAGTGCCTCGAGGGCCAGTGCGGCTGTCTTGTTTTCGGCGCGGAGTGCTATGTCCGGATCACTAGCGAGAGTGATGATCCCGTTAGGCCCGGGCATCTTGAGCTTCATGTACCCATAATGGGGTATTGCTTGGAAGATTGTAAATGCTTCCCGTCCTAGCAGAGCATGATAACCGCTGCTGAACGGAGCCACATGGAACGTGATCTCTTCGGATCTGTAATTATGCGGCGTGCCGAACACCACATCTAGTGTGATTTTTCCTGTACAGCGTGCTTCCCGACTGGGGATTATTCCTCTAAAGGTTGTGCTGCTTTGCTCAATGTGGTTCCAGTCTATTTCCATTTTTTGAAGGGTTTCCTCATAAATGAGGTTCAATCTGCTGCCGCCGTCCATGAGTACCTTGGTAAGACGAAAGCCATCCACTATTGGACTGAGGACCAATGCGGCTGGTGCTCGGGCTGTTCGGAATTTAGGTTCATCACTGGCGTTAAAGGTAATAGCCGTGTCACTCCATGGGTTTATTGTTGCTACTTGGTAGACTTTGGCAAGGCTGCGGAGTGTCCTTTTTCGCATATTATTTGATGCGGAAGTCTCGAAGACTATTAATACCGTATTGGTGTCTCTGGGGTGGCTTTCTTTGGCTTCCGGAATTAGGAGATTTTCGCCAATTTTGGCCACCTGCCGGAGTATCCAACATGCTCTAAGGTTGTGAGTAGGTGTGGCATCCTCTGTACTGTGAATTTTACAGGGTCCATTAAGCCATCCTTCCAGTACGGTTCCATGCCCTGTAGAGGGTTTTTGCTTTTTGGTGTTTGACCTGGGTGTCTGGCGATGATGCACCCTTTTATTTCGGACTGGGTTTGTATTCAGGGCCGGATCGTCCCAAAATTTTATTTCGGTTTTCCAGGCGCTTTCCATCGCACAGTACTTTCATACGATGGAAACCAAGTCAGCGAAGCGTGTAATATCACGGCGACTTATGGCATTGAGGATTCCCTTGTCCGTGCAATTATTGCAAAAGATTGAGATTGCGTCTTCCTCGCGGCAGTCCTTTATCCTGTTCTTAACCAGTAGGAATCTCGCCCAGTAATGATGTACTGTTTCATCGGGCTCTTGCCTAATTTGGGATAGATCGCTTATGTTCGGGTGGGTGGGCGGAATTAAATCCGAAGCCCTACCCCATCTGAGGCTCAGAGGCCGAGGAATTTCCAAACTCGAAAATTTGGATTCCTGGATGCTGTCCAATGAATCCACCCCATCGCCTGACTCTAAGTTCAGGTCTTGAGTGATGTCCTCCCCTCCGCGGGTATCCGTCTTGGAGGGATCGGGAATCCGGACGTAGCTAGTCCTTAAGATAGATGAAGGGTCGCCGCACTGTCCCTCTACCACGGCAACATGATGGGTGACTTGGGGAGAGTTAATCTCTCTCAGATCGGGTTTAGGCCCAATCTGGTCGTAATCCGTAGCGACTCCCAGGGCGGCGATGCGATCCAAGAGCTCATTTATTGAGGAGAGCTCCATTGGATCTAACTTCTCGGCGAGTTCCAAGCTGACATGAAGATTGTTTTCGATGGCTCGAGAGGTCATCGTCGGCGCAGAAGCCTAACAGGTGGTCATAAGAAAACCACCTAGCCGGAGGGTTTGGCCGACAGCCAAAGCTCCCTTAGCAACGGTGCCGTGTTTAAAGACGGGGCGAGGCATCCTTCCTGATGGCGACGACATAGAGGAACTCTCAATGAAAGCACCAATGTCGGTGTCAAAACTGGCGGATCTCGGGTAGGGGGTCCCGAGCTGTGCGTCTAGGCCGGATGGTAACAGGAGGCAAGGGACACGAAGTTTTACCCAGGTTCGGGCCCTCTCAATGGAGGTAAAACCCAACGTCCTGCTTGATTAATATTGATGATATGGGTAGTACAAGAGTAGATGTACCACGAGATCGGAGAGGCTAAACCCTAGGAGCTAGCCTATGGTATGATTGTTGTTGTGTATGTTGTCCTATGGACTAAAACGCCCTGGTTGATATAGACACCGGAGAGGGTTAGGGTTACACAAAGTCAGTTACAATGGTAGGAGATCTGCATATCCGTATTGCCAAGCTTGCCTTCCACGCCAAGGAAAGTCCCTTCCGGACACGGGACGAAGTCTTCAATCGTGTATCTTCATAGTCCAGGAGTCCGGCTGAAATTATAGTCCGGCTATCCTAACACCCCCTAATACAGGACTCCCTCATCCCCCTTGTCCGGTTTAACCCCTTTAAGCTAACCCATAGCTATGGCTCCACGACTAAGTCCTTTCACGAGGACATCTGCCGTGAAAAACCCACCACAGTTGGCGCCCACCATGGGGATATCGCACGATGGTTTCAAGTTCTTGAAGGGCAGCTTCGATGGACTCAAGGGATACGCTGTGGGCCGGATGACGAAGAGTCGTCGCGGCAAGCTCTACATCGACAATGCAGGATGGGGCCCTGAGGCCGATTCAATCGAATACGGGTACCGGGTCCCCTTTGGTGGAATTCACGTCTTCATCTGCAAGATTGGCGAACCGAGCCCTGAGCCGGACACCTGCACCGACATGGTCGAGACGGCTCAGGGTGCAAGCCCTCCCCGGTTCAGCCCATGGCAAAGCATGTTTTCGTAGGTGTCATCCATGGAGCAGAATATGAGGACGGGCCGGCATCCGATGGAGAAACCGTTGTCTGCTCCGACAACGAGTCTTCTGGAGAGACCGAATCGCTCTATCAGTTGCAGGATGGGCCGGATTAGTGGAGGGTCCGAGGGCAGCAGTATTCGGGCTCCCTTGATCTGCCAAGCACCGGGCCGCTATCTTCATGGCCGGTACACAATCAGCGCCCCACTCATCAACCGCCGCAGCAATGCTCTCCGGTTCAGCAACAGCCACGCCGGCGGGGGCAGGGAGCTCTGCGCCACCTCCGGTCTCAAGTTCTGTCTGACTTGTTCGACGCTTTGGCAACATTGATGGCCGCGAAAGTGGACGCGACAGCCTGGGATCAGCACAACATGGAGATCGCAAAGGTGAAAGATCAAATAACTCAGGCTAAAGTGGACCTAGCGGCAGAGAACGCTAGGATGGCTATAGAACGGGCCAAGTTGGAAGCTCAGGCCTACCGGCTTAGGCTGGATTATAATGCCTCAGAGGAAGTCATGAGAAGAAGATACCGATCGCATCTCCCGCCGAGTTATGAGGCAAGAAATCTCTTCAACATGCCAGGAGCAGGAACTAGTAACCAGCCAGTATTAAACCGGATGGAGGTGCCTGCGACAGGAGGTCCGGTTCAGCCGCGCACGATGGACCCACCTTGTCAGAACAACATTGTGCCACAGTATGTTCCAACACCCCCATGGCATTACTCCAACCCATTGGACAACATTGTGGCCGTCGCTTCATGATTGGCGGCACTCCCAACCGACGGCGAATCACCAGTTGCGATTGAGGCACGACGGGTAAGAGAGCTCCTTCAAACAGCCTTAAACCAGCAGCAGGCTTATTTGCACAGTCGTGAGACGATTCATTCCACCCCCCGTCCAAGCCGGAGCTACAGCAGGCACGTTGAGGACGAACCGGCCATTTCAAGCAGTGCACGTCGACGTAACTCGCCGCAAGGGCACAACCCCGCTGGGGGAGGTGCTAATGCGCAGGATGTGGTGGATCATGGTCGCGCACGTCGAGAGGCCGAGTTAGCTGCTCTGCACGGAGCCCGTCAACCTACTCTGGTTCACCCTACCACTTCAGTAGAGCCAGGTGTGGTATTCAGCTCCTTAGGGGTGCCATGTCTCACCCCTGCTTTGCATGATGTGCGGCTGCCCAAGGATTTCAAAGGCCATCGTAAGGTACCCAATTACACCGCCGATCTGCAGCCAGAGGCATGGGTTGAGAGCTACGAGATGGCAATGGAGATATTAGATGTGGATGAAGCAGTATGTGCTAAATACTTCACCATGATGTTGGAAGGAACAGCTCGTACTTGGTTGAAGAGCTTACCAACTAACTCTATCGGATCATGGGTCGAGTTGAAGCACCGGTTTATCCAAAACTTCAAAGATACATGTAATCAGCCCATGTCAATTGTGATCTGGCCGCTTGTGTCCAAGAGTATGGGGAGTCCATCACCCATTGGGTAAAGCGGGTCTCAGCTATTTTGCATTCATCGGATCGTATCAATGCAGATACCACAGTGTTAATGTTGGAGGGCAATTGCCGTTTTCTGTCGCTTAAACAGAAGTTAGGAAGGCTCAAACGTCACTGTAATGATATGTCAACGCTTATGGCCGCTTTGGTTAAGTACGCCGATTCAGATAATACCAAAGACCCCGACTCAGAGGAGGACAAACCGGGGAATGGGAAAAATAACGGCAACACCAAGGGTCAACAGCATAATCCGGCAGGCCATGGGAACAATGGTAAGCGCAAGGCCGACAACAGTTTGGACTTTGTAGCTAACACCAATGCTCAGGAGAATGGTCAGCACCGTAAGGGTAAGCAGCCCCAGAGGGGCGGAGGTTCAGGCCCCAATTTGGAGCGGCTGCTAAATCAACCTTGCCCAAAGCATGGATCAAAGGAGAAGCCAGCATTGCATCTTTGGAAGGATTGTTATATCATGCGAGATTTCAACAACTCCATTATGTTTCAGTACGATAATGGCCCGCCCGGCGGTTCAGGAGGTGGTTTTCACGGGCCGGGTTACGGAGGCGGCAGTTCCGGTTCAGGATTTCAGGGCAATCAAACCAGACACAGCAATCAAGGGAACCAGGGCAACCAGGGAGGTTACAACCATCAGGGGAACCAGCAGCGGCAGCAGCAGTCGGGTTATCAGAGCAATCCTAAGCAGTTAAATAGTGGGCAATATCATGTCTTCACTACTAGCTTGTGTAAGCGTGATCAGAAGCTTCACAAGAGGGCAGTGAACTCTGTTGAACCGGCGGTGCCTCAGTATTTGCGCTGGTTTGAGCAACCCATTTTGTCGAGCAGAGAGGATCACCCGCCCTGGGTTGACAATCCGGGTCATCTGGCCTTAGTGGTGGCCCCTCAAGTTGGGGATATAAGTTCACCAAGGTACTCATGGATGGGGGAAGTAGTATCAACATTCTATATTATGATACCTTCCGTCGTATGGGGTTGACAGATAAGAATCTTAAACCGTCAAATACCGTTTTCCATGGTGTGGTGCCTAGTAAGTCTGCATATCCGGTGGGCAAGATAGCCTTAGAGGTGGCTTTTGGAGATATCATGACTCAAGGTCAGAAACATTGACCTTTGAGGTGGTAAAAATCAAAAGTCTGTATCACGCTTTGTTTGGGCGACCGGCTTATGCTAAGTTCATGGCGAGGCCGTGCTATGTTTATCTACAGCTTAAAATGCCAGGTCATAAGGGGACCATCACAGTACACGGGAGCAGGAAGATAGCTTTGGAATGTGAGGAAGGTGATGCAGCTTATGCTGAGTCGGTTTGTGCCACAGAGGAGCTGAAGTTTTATAAAGACAAAGTTGATCCAGCAGATATGACTTCTTTGAAAAAGACGACTACGGACCATGATCCGGCGTTGAAATTTAAATTAGCCACTGATACCAAGATGGTTGATTTTGTTCCTGGTGATTCATCCAAGCAGTTCAGCATCAGCGCTAACGTGGATCCCAAATAGGAAAGCGCGCTCATCGAGTTTATCCGTGAGAACCGGGACATCTTTGCATGGAAACCTTCTGACATGCCAGGTGTACCAAGGGAACTCGCTGAGCACACACTTAACATTGATCCTAAGTTTAAACTAGTCCGGCAGTTTCTTTGTCGCTTCAATGAAGAAAGACGCAAGGCTATTGGGGAAGAGGTAGCTCGGTTGTTGGCCGTAGGGTTTATCGTGGAGGTCTTTCACCCAGAGTGGTTGGCTAATCCGGTGCTGGTTCTTAAGAAAAATGTCACTTGGCGTATGTGTATAGATTACACAGACTTGAACAAAGCTTGCCCTGCAGATCCCTTTGCCCTCCCTCATATTGATCAGATCATTGATGCTACGGCGGGTTGTGACCGTTTGTGTTTTCTGGATGCTTATTCTAGTTATCATCAGATCAAAATGGCAGTTAAGGACCAGGAAAAGACGCCTTTTATAACTCCTTTTGGGCTCAAGAGTGCCCAAGCGACTTATCAACGCTGTGTTCAGAATTGTCTTCATAAGCAGATTGGGCGCAATGTTCATGCATATGTAGATCATATTGTGATAAATCCAGGAAGGAGGAAACATTGATAGATGATTTGAGAGAAACCTTTGACAACCTCCGGGTTTACAAAATGATGCTCAATCCGGAAAAGTGTGTCTTTGGTGTCCCGGCAGGCAAACTCTTGGGTTTTCTGGTGTCAAACAAAGGCATTGAGGCTAATCTGGAAAAAATCTCCGCAATTACATCTTTGGATAAACCGGTGTGTATCAATGACGTTCAACGTTTGGCCGACCGGATTGTGTATTTGAGCCGGTTTATCAGTCGTCTTGGGGAGAAGGCTATCCCTCTATATCAGATGCTAAAGAAAACAGATGATTTTATCTGGAGTGAGGCAGCTGATAAAGCATTTGAGGATCTGAAGAGGCAGTTAGCTGAACCAACTGTGCTTGCAGCCCCGATCGATAAAGAGCCGTTATTGCTATATGTGGCTGCTAATGCCCGAGCTGTTAGCGTGGCTGTTGTGGTGGAGCACAAGGAAGCTGGAAAGGAGTATCCGATTCAACGACCGGTTTATTATATCAGTCAGGTGCTCATTGAATAAAGTAGAGGTATCTGGTGCTCCGGCTCATCCAGGATCAGACTGATATGCACAAGCTATCCCCACCTTGGGAAGGACCCTTTGTGGTCACCAAGAATCTGCACAACGGGTCATACTACCTCATTGATGTTCAAGAGCACAAATACTCACGTAAATCGGAGGAGGAGACCAAGCAGCCGTGGAATATAGCCCTTCTTCGGCCTTACTATACTTGAGCCACAGGCTCTTCTTATGTACATATTTATGACAATGTATATATTATATAATAAACCGGAGCCTGGAATAAAGAGGGGTCTCTGTTCTTTTTACATCATGTGTGAACCTACAAGAACTTCTATTGTCAAAATGGAGTTTTGTTAAACCGGCTTATACAGCTGTACAGAGATAAAGAAAATCACTAGGGGGCTTGGTCGTATCCAAACCATAGCTACACCTCTTGATCGGTTTACAACCACAAAGGGATATCACTAGGGGGCTTGGTTGTCTTCACACCATAGCTACACCTCTTGATAGGCTTTAAGCCAAAAGGAAATTATATGGAGCCAAAGAGAGTCTGTTGCATTAAAGCACAGCTTAAACATAGGTAACCATCGAGCACAGCTCATTACCTAGGGGCTCTTTGCTTCTCAAAGAACAATGAGTTTGAACCCTTGTAATAGGCTATCAAGCCAGGCTTGGAAGCCAGGTGTATTCACCTAAAACCCCGGGTTATCCTACCTTTTTAAGTAAGTCACTCCGTCCAGGTAAACCTGGTATGACCCATCGAATGTTTGACAAGTCAATCCCATGGACCCTGAACTTGTCAAAGTTAAACCGGTGATTGGTTAAAGATTGAGGTCCATCTTAAAAGGCTTTGCAAAATGGTTTAACTCAGTGGCCTGGCAGCCCATGAAAAGCCTTGATTTAGGGCCTGGCAGCCCATGAAAATCCTTGCATATTTATTTTGTTTTTGCTATTTTTTATGATAAGGGATTTATAAATATTCTTCTGACAAACCGGTGTTCATTACAACCCGGCTTTACTTTCAGTGCTTAGTTGTAAGTACATGATCAGATTCTAAAACCGGTAGCAAACTGCTCCGGTCTAGTTTTGACTAGATGTCACCAGCTATATACGAACAACTCAACAGTTTTTTAGCCCAATGAGATTTCTACATGAAACGGCAAGAGGGCCAGGAGTTATCAATACTCCGGATTGGTGTCTTCACCTCTACCATCCAAGCAGTTGGTCAACCAATGAGGTATGTCGCAGATATTATTTATTTTATCTAATCAGTATAAACTTTGATTATGCATCCAAGTCTTGTATATTTTTTGGGCATCATGACCCGTCCAGTGGTAAACCACTAGGACACTTTCAAGTTCTTGTATCCAGGAACATAAATCATCATGGACTATGCATAAATAGATCCCACAAGTGAAACAAGTTTTCTCAAATACCAAGTAGCATAAACATGCTCGATGGCATGACAGATAAGGATGTTTTTGCTATCCTATTACAAGAAGCTTCAAAACGGCTCCACTGGAATAAATTGTTTCAAGCAGTAACACACAGTAGCTGGTAACCTAGCTGCCGGTTTAGGCTGCTTTGTCGGGACGACTTGACGGTTGCGGGTCATTTGGTGCAATCACCTCTTCTTCATCCCTCCCCAGACGCTGGAAATCAACCGTTGACTAATCGATTCTGGTTAAAGCTTGAAACACTGCTTCTTCATGGATAAGGCTGGAGGGGTTAATGTCAGGAGCGTAAGTATGCTTACGGATTGGAGGCACAAGTTCTTCGACTTCATGGATTTCAGTAGGCTGCCTCTTGCCTTCAGCGTCGTAAACCGGCTGGAAATGAGATAAGTCTGTATCCTCTGCCAGTTTGCTAGCTATTGGCCGCATCTCTTTGGTCAGCCTTCGGAGATCATCATTGTTGAAGTTTGAACCGTCCTCCTTCACTCCTAGATAACCTTTAATAATGTCATCCACTTCATGTTCCGGAATCCATGCCTTGGCCCGGATTAGTGCGGTTAGTGCTCCTGCTCTTGCGGCTGCCTTTTTCAGTTTGGTAATCCGGGTTGGTAGCATGGCCAGCTTCTCAAGGGTTTCCTTTATCAGTGATGGCGCCGGCTTGTTGTAAGCTGCAGTACAAATAGCACGATGGGTTCCAGAATACAACTGTTCAAGTAAAGTGTAAGCCGCTTTAAGCTTCATCCGCATATCCATGCCCAGATGAGAAATACGAGTGCATGCCATGGTTTAATATCAGCAAATTGGTAAATGCTAAAGATCTCGTGACTCGGATAAATAGCATCAGCAGATACTTACCGAACACAGCGGAAATCATAGCATTGCTCTGTCGCTTCAAACCAGTAAGTTCATCTACAACTGGTTTCAGAGCTGCTTCTGCGTCTTCAGCTTTCTTGGTTAAACCGGCTTTTTCAGCCTCCCAGTCAGCACGCTCCTTGTTAAAAGCTTCTTTTAATTTCTCCATAGCTGCCAGGGCTTTGGTCATCTCCTCTTTCGCTTTAGAAGCCTCTGCTTGTTGGGACTTCACATTTTCCTGCAGATCAGCGGTTTGAGCATCTCTATTATTTAGCTCGGCCTGCAAAGGTGAAGCTATGTCAACAACAGGATATATATTATCTAAAGTACTAAGCGTATAACACGTTATGCACTTCGTACTTGGGGGCTAATGCCTATTTACTCTATTATCAACAAGTCTCAAGTACAATGCAAGCATTATCCTTAATACTTGGGGGCTAATGTACATCTGTTCAAAACGGATGCATGGATTCAAGACCCGGGTTACCTTGCAAAGCTAAACCGGCCCTTGGCGGCTACACCGATGAAAGCAATATAACTACATTGATGAAGTATCAGGTTTTCTTGCGGATTTGACATGTGGACAATCAGCATGTAAGGGTTAAAGGTATTACTAAGTTCCGGTTTAAGATTAACATCATAAAACGGCCCTTGGGGGCTACTTGGGCTTGTGTTTTAACTTTGGAATCAAGAAATAAAGGGAGATGAAAATACCTCATAGCGTTCCTTCATCGGGTTCACCAAACCGGCTTCATAGTCACGGTTTGAGTGCAGACGGTTTAAAAACTGAAGTGAAGTTCTTCAGCACTGAGATGAGCATAGCTTGATAAGTCAGTGCTCCATTTACCCTTTTCCCTGGCAGCACGCTCTTCTTTGGCACTATGTTGGGCCAAGATTACAGGATGGCCAGGAGAGCGGTGATCCATGCCAGTAATGATAACATCGTCTCCTTGGCCTTCAACAGTTTTTGCGGGTGATGATGGAGTATCAGTACCTTTCACCGGACTAGCCCGGTTTTGAGCTGCCGGTTCAGTGTCAGGCACAGCAGCATCAGCTTCTGGTTGTTCATCAATATTCTGGTCTTGAAGGGGCAGTTCATCAAAGGTAGCTTTAGGATGAGGACCCTCCGGTTCACAAGTTTGGTCCGGTTCACCTATTTGCTCTTCTTCACAAGCCGCCTGGTTTTCTGACGGATTGCTGACCCGAGCTTTCTTGCTGGGCCAGGCTTTGGCTCTGCAAAACAAAATTAAAAGAGGTTTAGCATCTTATTCAAGATTTGCAATGCATTTGAAGAAAGGGTTTGACTGCTTACCCAGCTACAGTTTTAAGAGGAGGGAGTTGGGTTGCTGTTGACTCGCCAAAAGATGAGGGAGGTGTCACCTGATAATTTGAATCATACGGATTAAGAGGTTGTCTGAAATAACCTGCCTTGGGATAAGAATTGTCAGAAGTGGGGGAGACCTTAGATCGGGTTCTTCCGAGCCGGGGTATCAGGTAAACTGGCCAAAGTGACCTGTTGGCCACTGTGCCGGGTTGTTCGGCGAGCTTCATGTTGCTGCGTCTTCAAAATAAATGTTGGATCCATGTAAGCAAGAGGATGAGAAAAGCTTACTTTCCGGATCGCTTGACGGGTTTTTCTGTTGGCATAGAACCTGAACCGGAGGAAAGGGTAACTACCTCTACATCATTAGCCTGGCTGCCTTCTATGTCCTCCTCATAAAGATCATTGTTAATGAGGTGCATGAAAAGGGAGCCAAGTGAATCAAGTTCTACCTCAACTTCCGGATCATCTACATCATCATCAAATTCCATGTTGATTTGGTCAGCTGTTTTTTGCTTTGAGGTACGCTTGACGGCTTTGGTTTGGGGACGGGATGGCTTTGCCGCCTTATCTACGGATTTCCGCTTCCAGAAGGGATCATCACCCTGTTTATACACAAACAGAAGAAAGTTTACAAGTTGAAAAATTTAAAGATATCAAAGATAAAAAGGAAAGCATACTGCTTACAGCAGGCGGTTTATTTTGAGTGTAGAAGGGGTTCAAGCCGGTTTGGCGACACACTGATTCCGGTTCATTCAAAATTTTCTTAACACTCTCAGTGACCTCTTCATCGGTCATCGGATAGTTGATGTGGCGTTGGGGGTCTTCTAATTCACCGGTATATTCACACATTAAACCGGGGTGGCGGCTTAGTGGCAAGACGCTGCAAGATATCCAGCAACGCACAAAATCAACGCCTGATAATCCGTTGGCCATAAAGGCCCGGAGTTTGGCGAGTTGAGGGGCATATTTGGCCCGTTCTGCAGAACTTAGACGTTGCGGCATTAGATGAGTGTTGGAAAGCCGGTGCTCACGGTAGCCTGGGAGAGGGCTCTCATCTTCAGGAGAGGTATCTATGCAGTAGAACCAAGTCTGGTTCCATTCCTTAGGGTGACTGTGCAGTTTGGCATGAGGGAATTCAACTTCTTTCCGCTTTTGAATAGAGACACCACCAAGTTCAGTGTTGGGACCATTTACAAATTCTGTACGCCGGTTCAGATGCAAAAAGTCCCGGAATAGCTCAGCAGCTGGTTCTTCTTGTAAGTACGCTTCACAGAAGACTTGGAAGTTGCATAGATTGGACACCGAGTTGGGTCTGATATCTTGAGGAAGGAGTTGGAAACTGGCAAGAAAATCTCGGAAAAAACTTCGACCCGGGCGGTTTGTAACCACAGCCTATGTTGTTGACAAAGACCACTACCTCACCCTGCCTCGGGGTAGGAGGATTTTCTGTTCCTGGAACTCGCCACTGAATTTCCGTTTTTTGTGCAAGGTGCTGATACTGACCATTCCGTTCAACTGTTCTTCGGTGATCCGGGAAGGAGCCCAGTTGCAAGCGCAAAACTGTTTGTCCATTGTGAAATGAAAAGCTGAAAAAGAAATGCTAGTTTACGAATAATTCATGGTGTTACACAAGATGCAAGGGAATAAAGATATACAGATGTGTGAAATTGCATAAACCGGAGACAGATAAAATAAAGAATAACAAGGTGATATCAAGGATATACATGTGTTGTTAAACCAGACTGTTACAATGAATATAAAGGGGATTTGCCGGTTTACCAGGGGACTAGTGGTATGAGAGAGATTGTTTCTATAAGGGTAAACCGCCTACATTGTAAAGAGGATACATATCTAAGGTGAAAAGGCTGAGTAAGTTAAAACATATTTCATGGTTTGGCATGGGAATTTTAGATCTGCCGTGCGTTGGATAATCAAAATATATTCTGTTCTAATCTCAAGTACTCAAAAGGTTCAGTAAGTTCAGATGAGTTTGATATCAAGCAGATACCTTAACAAGAACAAAGGAGTTTAAGCTACAAAGGGCGCTGAAAACAATCAGATTTAGCTGGCCATTGGTGTTACTAAAGGAGGAACAGCTTCGAAGAACTATGAAGAACACTGAACCCTGATGGTGGATCTGGAGAGAGGAGAAGAGGAACTTACTGGGGATGACGAAGCTGCGGAGGATCGCCGCGTTTCTCTGGTACGGTCAGGTTGATGCAACGGCCTTTGTTGAGGCAGATGCGAAGGACGATGGTGACGGCGGAGCTCGCAGGTCGGTCGGTGCAAGGAAGAAGATGATGCGAAGAGGAACGAGGGGGAAAGTGAAAGGGACCCCTCAGACCTATTTATAATATGAATGGATAAAGGCAGGCATGAAAATCGAGGAGCCCGGAAAATGGGATATGTGACAGCTCTGTTGCCTCGATTGTCGGAGGCCCATCAATGAAGATGGGTTATGCGCAGTTTTTAATAGCGGATGATGTCATGGCGATTTATCATGGTCCTGAAAAGTGACGTCATGGAGGTTTACAAGATTTCTATGAAGGTGATGATGCGTTGAGGATTGACATGAACCAATTCAAATCAATATGGGGCCTAATGTTGGGGATATTACCACTGGGTGTAAACCGGCCAGGAGAGGCCGGGTTAACCCCTTAATGGTTCACTGTATCTGAAGCCCATGAAGAGAAGGACGATGACGCTTTATGAAGGCCCAAGGCCCAGAGCCGGTTTAAGGCCTGTAGAAGTAAACCGACATTAGTATGTAAACTTGTATTGTAAGGTAGAAAGGATAGAGACCGAGCCGGACACGTTCATGATCTGGCCTCGGGACTCTGCAAACCGGCAGGCGTCAACCTGAGTATATAAAGGGATGACCCGACATCGGTTTGGGGACGACAGACAACAACTCGAGAGCCAGGCAAAGTGGATTGCTCCCTGGTCTTCGAAACCCTAGCAATACCAATCACAACTAGACGTAGGCTTTTACCTTCATCAAAGCAGCCGAACTAGTATAAAAACCCTCGTGTTCGCCTTGTCCGGTTTAACCCCTTTAAGCTAACCCATAGCGATGGCTCCACGACTAAGTCCTTTCATGAGGACATCTGCAGTGACAAACCCACGATAGCTGCCATAGACTTCGGCTTCTCCTGGCCGAGGTGGCGGGCGAGCCACTCGTCGCGGATGTTATGCTTGAATGCCGCTAGGGCCTCTGCATCCAGATAGTCTACAATTTGGTTTTTCTTTGTCACGAACCGAGTTCAGAATTGTCTGCCCGATTCCCCTGGCAGCTGGGTTATGTGGCTCAACTCATCAGCATCTGGTGGCCGCACATAAGTGCCCTAGAAGTTGTCAAGAAATGCGTCTTCCAGATCTTCCCAACTGCCAATGGAATCTGCTGGCAAGCTATTCAGCCAATGTCGAGCTGGTCCTTTGAGTATTAGTGGGAGATACTTGATGGCATGTAGATCATCACCGCGAGCCATGTGGATGGGGAGGAGGAAATCCTCAATCCATACAGCGGGATCTGTTGTGCCATCGTAGGATTCGATATTTACGGGTTTGAAACCCTCCGGGAATTCATGATTCATAACTTCATCAGTGAAGCATAGGGGGTGTGCGGCACCTCTGTGCCGGGCTATATCCCGACGTAGTTCGTATGAGTCTTGTTTGCTGTATTCGGCCCGACCGGATTTACTCTTGGTGTATCCGATGCGACGATCATTGTCCCATGTGGGTGCACGTGCCCGTGTCCCGTATATTGACCTTGCGATTTTTGCCTTACTGTCCAACATGTCTTGCAGGTCCTCTGTGTTGCCCCAGGCCTTAATATTTTTGACTGAGTGGCGATGGGGTGCAGGCTGAACTTTAGGCTGAAACGCCTTACTGACTCGGCCGCGTAGTGGCCGGTCAGCCACATTGTACATTGGTGACTGAGGTTTCAATGCTTCCTCCTCGAGGTGAGGCAGCAACCTGCGTTTTGGGTTATTCTTGGACGGGTGCTCAAGTTCATGCTCCTCAGCCGCAAGGACTTCAGTCCACCTGTCTGCTAGCAGATCTTGATCAGCTTGAAGCTGTTGCTGTTTCTTCTTTAGGCTACTTGCCGTGGCCATAAGCCGGCGCTTGAATCGCTCTTGCTCAACGGGGTCCTCAGGCACGATAAACTCGTCATCGCCGAGGCTTGCCTCGTCTTTGGAGAGAGGCATGTAATTGTCCTCCTCCGGTTCTCCATCTGCTGCCCGCTCTGGAGAGCTAGCTTGTTCGTCCTCCGGCTCTACATCATGCTGGAGGGGATTGTTGTTGTCTTCGGCACTATCCGGAGTGTTATTATCTCCTGTGCCGGTATCACTGCTCTAGCTGTGGCGGGACTTAGAGCGGCGCCGCTGACGTCGGCGCTTGGGTTGCTTCCTAGAGGGGTCATCCTCCGCTGTCTCGTCGCCATTGGCTTCCTTGGGGGTGTCCACCATGTATATATCACATGAGGAGGTGGCGGTCCAGTGCCCCGAGGGCGGTGGATCCTGTTCGTCTCCGGCTTCGTCGTCCATACCGTCGAAGTCTTCGGAGCCAAAGTCGAGCATGTCGGTTAAGTCGTCGATAGTGGCTACTAAGTGGGTGGTGGGTGGGCAACGAATTTCTTCATCGTCGGCATCCCATTCTAGCCAGACATAGTTCGGCCAAGGTTCTCCTGACAGGGAGAGATACCTTAATGAATTTAGCACATCCCCGAAGGGTGAGTGCTGAAAGATGTCTGCGAAGGTGAACTCCATGATCGACGCCCAGTCGGATTCGACGGGCACGGATATGAGCGGCTCGGAGTCCGTGGCCGGGAATGAACCCAGTGCTTCGGCGACACGGCTCTCATAAGGGGTGAAGTCAGTATCCGGCTCTATCGCCACTTAGAGTGCGGCCTCCATGGCTGGGTCCATCCCTTCGTTCTCGGATGGCGCGACTTGCTCCGGATTAAAGGTCGGAGTAGCTGCGGATGCGATCTCCCGAACACTGTCCGACGGCAGAGTTACGTCATGCTCATCGCGACTGCGCGACGCATCTGGCATGGGCTCGAACCCGTCGAAGATCAAGTCTCCGCGGATATCGGCCGTGTAGTTCAAGTTTCCAAACCTGACCAGATGGCCAGGGGCGTAGCTCTCAATCTGCTCCAGATGGCCAAGCGAATTGGCCTGCAGTGCAAAGCTACCGAATATGAAGATCTGTCCAGGGAGAAAAGCCTCACCCTGGACCGCATCACTAGCGATGATCTAAGGAGCCATCAGGCCTTATGGTGACGACACAGTGGAACTCTCAATGAAAGCACCAATGTCGGTGTCAAAACCGGCGGATCTCGGGTAGGGGCTCCCGAACTTTGCGTCTAAGGCGAATGGTAACAAGAGGCAGGGGACACGAAGTTTACCCAGGTTCAGGCCCTCTTGATAGAGATAAAAACCTACGTCCTGCTAGATTATTCTTGATGATATGAGTATTACAAGAGTAGATTGTATGATTGTATGTTGTCCTACGGACTAAAACCCTCCGGTTTATATAGACACCAGAGGGGGCTAGGGTTACACAAGGTCGGTTACAAAGGAGGAGATATACATATCCATTTGCCTAGCTTGCCTTCCACGCCAAGTTGAGTCCCGTCCGGACACAGGATGAAGTCTTCAATCTTGTATCTTCAAAGTCCAACAGTCCGGCCAAAGGATATAGTCCGGCTGTTCGGAGACCCCCTAATCCAGGACTCCCTCACTAGTGTTTTTCATTTCAAGGGTGGTAGAATCCAACACCATTACCTGAGTACAAGAACTAGTGGTTAGCTATGTGAGACCTTGGAAGGGATCAGTCAGTGATGAGTCTGAGTAATTACATCTTAGTTTTGTACCAACAGAAGGAAGGGAGTCAGAACCATTGGATGGATTTACGAATGCTAAGGAAGCTGGAGGTTGGAATAATGATCAGTTGCAACCCGATGATGAGTTCAAGGTTTTACAAGTGATGACATGGGCTATAACCCACAGGCTCCAAGACTTGACAAAAAGTAAGCACACTCTTGCTGAAGGAAAAACTCTGGAAGAAGTGATGACTTTATCAACAGACAATCATATAGGAGTAACGCAAAACATGAGAGTTGTGAAGAAATGATAGATGTTTGTTTGGCTTGCAGAATCAATGGATTTTTTCGAACCTAGTTCGTGGACAAGAGAAATTCTGTGATGCTTGCGAGGGTGACCGAGTGTTAGAATCTGAGATTCACTAAACCATATACAAGGTAATGATTTGGGTGCGGGATGGATTGATCACCATGCCGACTTACTCTTATTGTTCACCTCTGCTATATGGGATGGTAAATCTGAGTGACTTACCGATAGTAGAGAGATGATGATATCAAAACCTTGTTGAACCTTAGAATGGTAGGAGAAACCATAAATTTTTGACCACCATGAGATCTTGATAGTTGTGTAGTATTGGCGCCAGACCTGTCAGCTAATAAGACCCTGTACCAGAAGGACCTTACCAAGATGAAAGGACACAAGGATTGAGGAAAAGGGGTTATGCCACTACCGGAAGAGCCCAGAGTAGGAATTTTCCAGAGAATCTCAAAAGACTGACCTTGTGAAGAATAAGGATGGAGTATATAAGTTTTGATGGAGCCGTAACCATGCTTCTAAGGGTGGTAGCACCCGAACCCTTCATGATAATTGCTGGATTTTCAGGAGACCCTGAACCTAACCTATTTCTTTCTAGCCTCTTTAAATCTCGAGGGTGAGATTCATTTTAAGGGTGTTAGGTTTGTAACATCCCAAAATTCTAAATTTTGGAATGTTATACTAATTAAGTAATAATCATTGCTTGTGTGATTTTTGGTGTGAAATTGAATGAAATTTGAAACTTTTTGAAAGTTTAATTAGAGGGAATAAAAGGACTGCCCCAAAATTTTCCATTTATAATCCCTATTCAATATTGAGTTTGAATCCTTTCAAAACCCTCTAATAAACAAATAAAATGGGAGGGGGGAAATGATGCTCCAAAATCAGAGATAATGTTTTGTTTGAGATTCACATTTGAACACAGAAACTATTTGAAATGTATTTCTAATCCAAATTCATTTACATTTTGGAGTTATTAAAAAATGTTATTTAAAAGTATTTTATTTGGTCCTAGAAAAATGTTCATCGTTTAGGAAATTTTATTCTAATAATTCTAATATATAATATGCCTATGGAAAAGTTTAATTCCATTTTCCTTATTCCGTTTCTTCTTTCTTTTATTTATTTAATAAGAAAAAGCAATACATGTGGCCCATAACTAACTATCACGCACATGCGGAGCATAGTACCAGCAAGGTGCCCTATCATTTTATTTTCTCCTATATGGGCCAGGCCCAACCGGCCATATTCTTTTCGCAGATTTTTTTTCACAAATGTTTTTTTCAGTTGACAGAATAAAAATATATAAAAAAACTGCAGCCCGCAGTGTACGTACGGCCGGTCGAACACATTAGGCCCATACAAGGCGCGTTTTTCTCTTTCTCTTTTCATCTACGTTTAGTCTCAGATTGTCTAACCTTTGACCTCTAAACCTCTTTTCCACCTATAAATATAGACCCATAGAGCCTCTAAAAATCATCCAACTCGGGTTAAATCAATATTTTGGTTTGACTAGCTTCCTAAAAAATAAATATTATTTCTTCTATCCTGCGGGAATTCTGGAAGTCGTCTCCTCTTTGAAGTTGTCTATTTTCTACGTTGTGAAGGTACTCTCTTCGTATTTTCTTTTATGCTTCCATAGTTTGTATTTCTAGACTAGTATACGGTACAATAATTAGATTAACAGTTAGTCTCTGTATTTATACATTAGACCCAGAATTCTTTTAGCCACACCTATTTTTCTTCTGTAAAATGGCTTGGCCCGGATTTTTCAAATAGCCACAACTTTTAAAATATTTATCCAAATTCAGTGAAACCAACGCCAAATTATTCGTCATGATCTCAACTATCCAAAGAACTTATGAAATCAACTCTTTTTGAAAATTTAAAATTTGTATTAGATCAGATTCAAATTTAAACTTGTTTTGGCCATAAATTGAGTTTTATAACTCCAATTTAATTGATTCTTTTTGCAAATTGAAGCTCTTGACATGTACTTTCTATTAATATCAAAATCATATAATTTTGGTACGGTTAAAAATATGTTTCTATCTAGAAGCTTTATTTGATTGTTTTGAAGTGTTCCAAGTATTTTCTTCGTTCTTTTGGAACTTTTAGTGATTGCTTATGTGTGCAAGTAATTGCTTGCTTGCGATAGATTGATCGGAGTGGGACGAGTAGAACTACTAGAATTATGAGTACGAAGAATCTTCATCAATAGTACAAGGCAAGTTCACACCTTGATCATACTTTTCTATACCCAGTTTTTACTATGTTTTAGTTCACCCTTACAAATTTGCATGAGTAGGATGGGGAATTGAGCTTTGCTATTTAGTTAATGGGGTAGGAACCTATGATCTTGAAACACCCTGGGAATATTCGTTATGACATATATTGCTTAGCCATGCTTGTAGACGGGGATTGGTATGTGAGATTCATGCAAGTTGCGAGAGATAATAATTAAGGGTAACTTAAGGTGGAAACATTAGCACACATCTGGGTGGAATGGTTAGAGCACCCTGGAGAAACCACTGGCTTGCCTGGGCACCTGGAGAACCCAGTGCTTGCCCAAGGGGATCCCAGAGTACCTGTGTGATCACCCTATGGAATGCCACCTAGGCTCATAGGGATCATACGATATTTCATGCCTAGACGCTTCCATGTGCATCCACAAGCTAATATGGGCTCTGGCGTAGTTGAGTAAATTATGGGAAACCTTTCCATGATAGGGTAGCAGATGTAGGGGAATTCTAGGTGTACCGTCCTATCTATCGGTTAAGGGGACCTCTTCGGAAGGACTATGTCTTGATCATATGGTTCTCAAACATTAGGCGGTGCGAGGAATTCAACGGGGGAGATCTAGTATTGTGGTGATAAGTGCGCAAACCTCTGCAGAATGTAAAAACTAATCATGATTAGCCGTGTCCCCAGTTATAGACAACTTTGAGTATCTGGAAGTGAATTATTGGTTGATCTCATCATTCTATTTAATTAGTGAATTGGGTTATTATTTATACCTGGTAATTTTGGGTTTGAGTTGGAGGAACCTTCTCAATAATGGAATAAACTTGGTAGTAAAATAAAATGTATTCCTTTGTTGTAGGGGAAATTATCTTTATGCAAAAAATTAAACTTAGAGCCTCCACCAGCCAAATATGCATATAGAGATAGACATTTTCATTATTATTCTATGGTGTGAAATTGCTAGTACATTCAACGTACTAACCTACATGGCTGCAATGTCTCAAGTTGCAGGAGTTTTACGACGAGTAAGTGATATGATAGGGTTACGATGTCTACACTGAACTTTGTCGTTGGTGTTGCTGGGACTCCACAACTTTGTTGTTACTTCCGCTATATGGATTGAGGTAATAGTATTTACGTTACTTTATACATGTGATTGAACTCTGTTATAAATTCTCGAGTACTGTGTGTGTCAGCAAACCGATCCAGGGATGACACTTAAGCACAGAGGCTTGATCCATTTGGGTCGGGTCGCTACACCTATGTTTTGAAAATAGAAATGCTGATCATCTTATTTACTCAATATATTTAAAAAACTAACAGTGCAATTCAAAAGCATACATGGCTCTTGAACCATTTCACAAATCCTAAGTAGTAGAAAAAGGGCCATTTGTCCTGGTTCATAAGGCCCATCTGTCCCGGTTGGGGAACCGGGACTAAAGGGTCGTTACTAATGCCCTAGGCCTTTAGTCCCAGTTCTTATACTAACCAGGACAGATGGGCCTCCACGTGGCCGCTTCGGCGAGCCCATGCACGAGGACCTTTGGTCCCGGTTGGTAGCACCAACCGTGACCAATAAGCTTCCACGCGTCAGCATTTCAGGGGCTGGTTTTTTTTGAAAGGAGGTGGTTTAGGGGTTTTGGGGGTTAATTTAGGATGGTATAGGTAGCTAATAGAGAGATGTGTCCTCTCTTATCTCCGTGCTATTGCTACTACTATGCCTAAACATGACTTAGATTGAAGTGAGGCAACATGTGGTGCATGTCGAAAGTAATACTAATCCTAACTTGATCAAGTTTGGATTGTACTACTTTCGACATGCACCACATGCATGTTGCCTTCACTTCAATCCAATCCATGTTCATTTCACCCAATGATATATAATAACTCTTCATGCTCACATCATGCATCATCATATATAATAACAAGTCTACTAATCATCATCATACAACTTCTACTCGTTATTAATAACAAGTCATACGATCATCATCCTCATAGTCATCGAACCAACCCTACTTAATTGTTGTTAGCACATGAACATCAGTATTAGGTAGGCCCTAAATACCCTCTTTAAGGTAAAATAGCATAACATAATATAGACCCTGACTCTCCATTATGGAGAATGGAGATCATCCTGTCTCTCTTGCGCTTCGCTTCCTTTTGCTTCCAAGAACCTCCTTACGACTGTCCATACATTTTTCCATCCTTTGATTTGCATGTCTCCATTCCTTTTAGAAATCTGGTATGGACAGTTGAGATTCGTAGGATGACCTAGCTGTATGTTCAAAACATTAAGGCTACCTTTCTGATACATCAAATGAGGCACACAATTCTCTGGGATTATCTGTTGAAAAACATAGTAATAACTTCATAGTTAGCAATGATGTACTACTTTTAGAAGTATGCAAAAGATGCACGGATGTCGTAATAGTAAAAAAATCTTACCAGGGTATCTCCATGGTAGTTACCTAGTTCAACACATGCACTAGTGGCACGTATTGACCATAATGTTGAGGAGTTTGATTGTAGATATTGTAATTCTCAATGTCAGTACAAAATCCGACCAGATGATTTTTCTCCTTGTAAGTTAATTCGGAGCCATCAGTGTAGTGGGTTTTGTCTACCATCTACCGCACATTCTTTGAAGAATGAAAATAAGTTGTAATGGAAATAAGCTGTCAACTATTTTGAAATAAACAATATAAATTAGCTAATAACTATGTTTGAGAAACTCACATAGCGGTAGAATTGGAGGCGTATCAACAAGGACCCAAATGTCCATATTGTGTTGCTCAATTTCAGGATCACCAAGATCCATGGTGACAAGCATACCCTCATCAAAACCATACATCTTGCAAAGTGCTTCCCATTTTTTGCAACCAAAATGGGTTACGCTCTCAGAATTCTACAGCTTTACTTCAAAATCCACATCCTTATGAGTCCTTAGGTGAATTTTCTTTGTTTCAGAACTTCCATGGTCTTCAAAACCCATCCTCTCCAAGACATAGCGCCTTGCATGGCATGGGATAAGCTACTCGAATTGTAAAAGATGAAAATTACACGTTGAAGTTGTTGTAGTCTTGCTTAATTACGAAAAAACACTTGTCATCGTTGCGTACTGTTTCAACATCGAATGTCTCCTCGAGCTTAATGTTGAAGCGCCGATCATCGTCCAGGTGAGGCCTGTCGCACAGACCTCGATCGCCATGGAACCAGCTGAACTCCCCCAGGAGACTTTTGTCGTCTGATGATGAAATTTCCTACGTTCATAATTCAAAGATTAAACTTGTACAATTAAATATATGTACTACAAAAACTAAATTAGATCATTATTATTCATCACGGGTTGACTATCGGTCTATCGAGTCTTTTCTTGAAAACTCTTAGCTCACGTGGTATATATATTTGACTCTCGGTGATGGTCGCTCCTCACTTCGTCCCCGAGTGCATTACACACAAATGTCTAGCACACGGGAACGAAGGAGAAGCGACCCCCACGGCAACAGTCAGGATTCTTCGTCCTCTCATATATATATTGTGGAACTCTCCATCACTGATTCCTCTCTAACATTTGCGACCGTCGGTGATGGTCGTTACTCCTTCTTCCCCTAGTGCATAACAAAGGTCTAGCACCCGGAGAAGAAGGAGAAACGACCCCCACGACAACAGTCGGGCTTCTTTGTCCTCTCATATATGGTGGAGACTCGAGAGACTTAAAGTCAACCCGAAATATCATTTAATTATCTTTCTAAAAAAGGATTTGGCTGGTCTCACCTCGAGGTCGGAAGGGGTCGGTGACGGGGATGACGGCGGGGATGATGGAGGGGGGGGTCCAAGATTTCTGCGAAAACAAAAACCCTATAAGCTATCAACTAATCATATGCATACGCCTTGCATAGGTCTCTCCAATATTAGCATTCAATGTAGGAGTAGTTTTCCAATTTGAGCATTCAATAAGCAAAATCAAATTGCAAAATAAAGTAGTATTCAAATTAGGATGCATTCAATTATAAGAAAAACTACATCATCTCTTGCGTCCGTACATCGTCGAATATTATCACTAATACACCTCGAATACTATCATACATATAAAATCGCTAGTACAGCTAGAACCGTAGCACCCAACGGGTATCGGCACGGGCGGTGGACACCCAAAGAGAAGGAACCGTCACTGGATCGCTCCAGTGAGATCCCTGAAGAACCTGCCATGTATTGTCGAACCTGCCCGCCAACGCAACCATGTAGCAACGGACGTGCTCGTCCTCCTTGTTGACACGGTGACGTACCACCTCCGCGGTGTCCGGAAGCATCGGCACAGTCACTAGCCCACGCGACTGCCACCAAACAAGGATTAGGTCAACGACGAGCTGGCTCCTCAGCAACCTACACCCCCCGGAAGGTAGCACATCCCAAAACCATCCCGGCGGAGCCTAGTCCCGGACATGGCCCCTCTGATCAAGCCGGCCTCCTCCGCCGAGTCGACGACGAGGATGCTGGAAAGGCATCGTCGACGTTGATGTGGGAATAATTGCTTTAACTAAAAAATAAACTAGTTCTATTAATTTTCTTGCTAAAAATAAACTAATTCTATAGTTTTATTAAATCAAGTAGTTCAACTACTAAGCACTTACTATAAATAGAATAAAGTAGTGGCGGAGGGCGACGGCAGCGGCGACGGGTGGCGGAGGGCGACGGCGGGGCGGCGGAGGGTGACGGCGGGGACGGCGGTGGGCGACGGTGATGGCGGCGAGGGGTGGAGGGCGACGACAACTGTAACGGGGGGAGGCGACGACGGACGGGGGGCGGCTCGGGGGCGGAGGGCGGGGGGCAACTGGTTCTGAAATTTTCACAAGCCCATCTTATATACCCAGAGCATTGGTTCCGGTTCGTGGCAACAACCGGGACCAATGCCCCCTGTCGGTGTCAAAACCGGCGGATCTTGGGTAGGGGGTCCCGAACTGTGCGTCTAAGGCGGATGGTAACAGGAGGCAGGGGACACGATGTTTTACCCAGGTTCGGGCCCTCTTGATGGAGGTAAAACCCTACGTCCTGCTTGATTATTCTGATAATATGAGTAGTACAAGAGTTGATCTACCACGAGATCGGAGAGGCTAAACCCTAGAAGCTAGCCTATGGTATGATTGTATGTTGTCCTATGGACTAAAACCCTCCGGTTTATATAGACACCGGAGGCTAGGGTTACACAAGGTCGGTTACAAAGGAGGAGATATACATATCCGTATTGCCTAGCTTGCCTTCCACGCCAAGTAGAGTCCCATCCGACACGGGACGAAGTCTTCAATCTTGTAGTCCAACAGTTCGGCCAAAGGATATAGTCCGGCTGTCCGGAGACCCCCTTATCCAGGACTCCCCCAGTAGCCCCTAAACCAGGCTTCAATGATGATGAGTCCAGCGAGCAGTGTTGTCTTTGGCATTGCAAGGCGGGTTCCTCCTTCGAATACATCACAGAAGAGTCTGAATACAAGGATAGTGTCCGACCCTGCAAAATAAGTTCCACATACCACCGTAGAGAGAATAATATTTCCACAAATCCAATCTGCTGACACGTTTTGGCAGCATGAGATTATGCCATGGCCCGGTATTTATTCGAACCATTTTCCCTTAACCAGCCCCGCACATAACGCGAGGCGGTTTCTTGACACGTCTTGTCAAAGCAGAGATCGTGTTCCCCTTATTACGGGATTCTCATCAATACGGACGTGGGTAACCCAACCGCGCCATCAATTACGATGCTTGGTGGATAAGCGAGTTTTGCCAGGCTAGTGGAGGTGCATAGTTTAGTCCACCCTTATAAAGGGATAAGATCTCACCTTTTTCTACCCACGCCTTCTTCCTCCTTGCTCATCCATTCTCGCGCACTCGAGCTCCAGCACCCAAGTTCGCATCTTCCTCCTCAATTCTCTCCAAAACATGTCCGGAGCGGGAGACGAGTGGATGGCCTCCTCCGTCACGGAGGGGCACATCAAAAATTTACGCGCAGCCGGATACTTAGCCGTGGATATCGCGCACCGCCTGCCAGCCGCGGGGCAGGTCATCCCTACCCCAGAACCTCACGAGAGGGTGGTCTTCCTCCCCCACTTCATCCGCGGACTGGGGTTTCCCCTCCATCCATTTGTCTGCGACCTCATGTTCTATTACGGGCTGGACTTTCATGATCTAGCCTCGAACTTCATCCTCAACATCTCGGCGTTCATCGTCGTGTGCGAGGCTTTCCTCCGCATCCGGCCTCACTTCGGCCTGTGGCTGAAGACCTTCAATATCAAGCCGAAAATAGTGGGTGGCCAACAAGCGGAATGCGGAGGAGCCATGGTGGGCAAGATGCCCAATGTTACAAGGCTCGAGGGATCCATCGTGGAGACCATAAAGGGGTGGCAATCGGGGTGGTTCTACATCACCGAGCCGCGCGACACCAACTTGGTGGCGACCCCCGAGTTTCGATCCGTATTCCCCACGCGGCTCACTTCCTGGAAGGAGAAGGGCATGTCCTGGGGTTCATCGGTGGAGCTGGACGGACTCCAGAAATGTATCCGGAACATGACAAGCAAGAAACTCAAGCTTGTCAACATAGTCCAGGTCATGCTCTTCCGCCGGATCCTCCCGTGTCAACAACGGGCTTTCAATTTATGGGAGTTCGACCCGGCCCAGCAACATACTCTACATGAGCTCTTCGACACGACGCATAAGGACGTATGGAAGGTACTGTTCTAGGGCGCCGAGGTCCCTCCCTCTCTTACCGAGGACCGCGGGCTAAGCACGAAGCGCCCTGCGAATCCGGTAAGTTCTGTACATCTGGTAGGATATTTATTTCCCATAGCTTAACCATGTGCGGGGTCTGAGCTCTCATGCCCTTGACAGGACTGGGTGGAGGCATCGAAGCAGATTAACTATCCGGCCCCCCTGCCCGAAGACACCGCGGACGATCTCCTAATGGAGATGCTGACTCCGGCTCCTTATAAGGTGCCGGAGAAGACCAAGAAGAAGGTCGCGGGAACCCGAAAGAGTTCCCGGCGCCAGGTGGTATCGGACTCATCGTCCGATAACTCTGTGACGCACTCCTCCCCTGAAGACGAGGAGGAAGATGAAGATGCTCCCCCTCCAGCCAGGGGAGACAAGAAAAGGAAGGCCGCCCCAACTGGGGACGCCGAAGGGTCCAAGAAGGGAAGGACTCTTCTTCCAGACTGGTCCCCCACCGCCGCCGAAGGTGAAGACGAGTGGCTGCTCAGGGCCAAGCCCCTGGCGAAGTCGTAAGTATCCGGATACCAGAGTAACTCATAGCATACCTTTGTTACACTGCTTTTCCTAACGCCGAATATGATTATGCATACCGCCCCAAGCCCGTATCGATGTATCTTCGTCGGACGGTTCCTTGGACTCGTCGGATATGGATAGGGATCCACTCCCACCCGCCTCCTCCCCCTGCCCTATAGACAATGCCGAGGTATTGTCTCAAGGGGCGCCGAGCCGGGGGGAGACAGTCCCGGGGGCGCCTCAAGGCGACCTTCCAAAATCCAGGAGCAAAGGGAGCAAGGCTCCTCGGGGCTCCAAGTTCGGCTCTCGGCCGAACACCGCGCCGGAACCTCCAGTGGTTCCGGACTCGGGCAGGCGGCTCCCTTCCCAGATAGGCAAGACGCCCGTGCCAGTGAGCTCTGTCCATCTAGAGGCACCAGACAACCTGCTGGGAGCGCTTCGCGGCGCTTCTATCGACGAAGAGCACCGCACTATTATGAGTGCGGTGATCAAGAAGGTTCAGTCCGCCAAGAGCGGACTGACTGAAGCCTGTGCCAGCCTTCTAACAGGCTTTGAGGTAAGTATTTAAAATATAGGAAAAATGTTACCGCATAGACAGTAACCCCTGATGCTCTGTTTGGTGTTCACTAAGAAAAGCCGAATAGAGGATCAAATAATATCTGCAGGAGTCTAATATAAGTATGTCTATATGCGTATGCAAGCTTCGCTGTTGACCTCTGCCGCACTGACTCCAGAGGTCGCCGTACTGAAGCAGAACCTCGAGGGGTCCGAGAAAGACCTCGGCCTTGCTAAGAGGCAGCTCGAGGAGAACAAAGGTAAGTAATACCTAGTCTATAGATATGTATATAAAAAAGATGCGATTGCAAAATGACAGGATCATCATCAATTTGCCAGGGGCCATGACCGAAGTGGCAACTCTGAAGCAAGCGCTATCCGAGGCCAAAAACAAAGCGGCCAAGAGCGCACTGAGCGGGAAAAGCAAGAGGCACGGGTGGGCGAGGTGCAGCAAGAGCTCCAAGCTCTCGTGACGAAGCACGAGGCCTTGGAGCTTGACTCGAAGACGCGAGAGTCTGAGCTTGCCGCGGCCCTTGAGAGCGCAAAGAATGCCAAGGCTGAAGCCCAAAAGGCCCTCCAAGAGATTGAGGCGATGATAAAAATAGCGGCGGGTAAGGCATTCAATATGGAAAGCAAACATGTGAAAGTAAATTACTTGTTACTTACCCGAGTCCGGAGCTCTCCAGGAGCATTCGCAGATTTGCCCCGCAGCGTGTCGGATGCCGCACAGTTTTACCAGGCCGAGGAGGGAAGCTCGACGGAGAAGTTGTTCTGGTCTCAGTATACTGGGACCGAACACCCGATGCCTATGAGCGACCAGCTGAAGCAACTGGTCTATCTACACAAGGCGGCCGAACATGCCTTGAAGGGCCTTATAGTCCGGATGTGGCCTGGCGACGCCCTTCCCAACAGCTACTTCATCCTAGTGAGGCGGCTTGTGGATGCATGCCCACGGCTGGAAGTCATCAAGCGGTCCGTCCGCATCGAAGGTGCACGTCGGGCTTTTGCCCGTGCGAAGGTGCACTGGGCGAAGCTGGACGCCGTAAAGCTGGTGAAGGAGGGCCGCCGAAGGGCAAAGAGCATCGCCACCCCAAGATGTATTATGAGGGTATCCCGAAGGGTGCCCGTCTTGTAGCGGACGAGTGTGCGAAAGATGTAATATTTGAATGAACTTGCTCGTGTGATCCAGTATTATGAGAACTTGTTCATATGCGCTACGCAAGGCTTGTTTGAATTTAAAATATTACCTTCTGTTCGGTTGTTTATCAAATCTGAGAGATGGCTAGTCGTCGGCTTCTGCTCCCATGCCACGAGTGCTGGGGTGTTCGGGATAAACCTGAGCACTCTTGTTCCCATTTTTGGGTCCTTCGAGGGAGGTGCTCAGCACAACGAACAAGGCAATCAGACTATAATGCTTTATCACTCTCACTTAGCCATAGAATTCCATAATTTTAAATTTTGGCGAAGCCCCTAGTATTTGGAAGGCCGAATTCGGGGCGCTATACACGCCTTAAGCCGGACAAAGCCGACTCCTCACTCTAAGCGGCATAAGTCTTTAAGGACTCAAAACCTCTCGAACAGCGACCAGTCTCTCGCCTTATCATGATAGTCAGTTTTAGCTTTCTCTACTGAGGAGCTTAGCCCAGCAGAACCGGGGCACAATCGCAGTAGTTCTCCCAGTGCTACCTTAGCCGATATAGCGGAATGTAAGGTACCAAAACATGGGAGCCGGGCAAACCCAACTATTGACCCAAGACATGATTCGGAGCTGATGCATATAATGCTATAAGTTCGGGGTGCCGCACTATTGAAAGTGTTCGGACTTCTCACGCTGTAATAAGGGGTATGCTTAAGCCCCTAGCGTATTAGCCGTACCAGAGTGTACGGGTGCTGGATGTCATGAATGAACATATATATGTATATATATAAAAAAAGGAAGAATGAAGAATGTGATAATAGTCTAGTGCTATGCATTGTTTATTCAAAAAGGTGCGTTAAAGCAAAATGATACAAGTAGTGCGATAAGCAAAAAGTAGGACTATTTGACGTGTCCCTTCCAAGGGCAAGCTAAGGAATGGCATTAAAGCAATTATTTCACTCATTATCGTAATCCACCTGGGAGTTCCATGGTGCGACGTAGCCTTCTGCCTCCTTGGTTGCTACATCATCTGTTCGACAATCATACTGTCGGACAGGGTTTCCAGAGATTAAAGTCCTGAAAGAGAGAGAAAATAACAAAGCGGGAAGCCCCTAGTGCGGCTGAGCCGCGTCTTGGGGCGTTCCGTAGTCGTGCCCCCTTCCCCACCTATGCCCATGGTATTTTCAATGTGTAATTATGTACGCGCGGCATGGATTTCGCCGTTTGGCTGGGACTGATGTGGGGCCGCATTGCTATGCGAGCTCGGAACGTGCTAGGCGGTCTTGTTGCCGATTACTCCGGGCACGCTTGAAGGTGTCCGGGTCCTTAATCGCCGAACTAGTGGATTGCCTTAAGAGGCTGCTTTGCGCTTCTGCTGCGAGGGCCGCAGTGTGCTTCTCCATGCGGAGAGAGCGCTCTGTGTTTCCATTAACTGTGATGACCCCCCGAGGTCCTGGCATCTTGAGCTTGAGGTATGCATAATGCGGTACCGCATTGAATCTTGCAAATGCGGTTCGCCCGAGCAGTGCATGATAGCCACTGCGGAACGGGACTATATCAAAGATTAACTCCTCGCTTCGGAAGTTATCCAGGGATCCGAAGACCACTTCCAGTGTGACTGAGCATGTTCAATGGGCCTCTACACCTGGTACGACGCCTTTGAAGGTCATTTTTGTGGGTTTGATCCTTGAGGGGTCTATACCCATTTTGCGCACTGTGTCCTGGTGAAGCAGGTTCAGGCTACTGCCGCCATCCATAAGGAATCCAGTGAGGTGAAATCCGTCAATGATTGGGTCTAGGACCAGTGCGGCGAATCCGCCATGACGGGTACTAGTGGGGTGGTCCCTGCGATCGAAGGTGATCGGACAGGAGGACCATGGGTTGAACTTTGGGGCGACTGGCTCCAATGCATATACGTCCCTCAGCGCACGAATTCCACTCCCTCTTGGGGATGTGGGTTGCGTATATCATGTTCACCGTCCGCACTTGTGGGGGGAACCTCTTCTGTCCTCCGGTGTTCGGCTGCCGGGGCTCCTCTTCGTCATCGCTATGTGGCCCCTTATCATTGTTTTCTGCGATTAACTTGCCGGCTTGCTTGAACACCCAACAATCCCTGTTGGTGTGGTTGGCTGGCTTGTCGGGGGTGTCGTGTATTTGAGACAAGCGGTCGAGTATACGGTCCAAGCTGGATGGGCCCAGAGTGCTTCTTTTGAATGGCTTTTTCCGCTGACCGGGTTTAGAGCCTTTAAATCCGGCATTGACTATCGTATCCTCGGTATTGTCGCTGTTAATGCGGCGCTTATGTTTGGTGCGACGTGACCTGCCATTGCCATCCTTGGTATCCGGAGTACCATGGTTCTTTGATATGTTATTGTTACGAGCCAGCCAGCTGTCTTCCCCCGCACAAAAGCGGGTCATGAGTGTCGTGAGGGCTGCCATAGATTTCGGCTTTTCCTGGCCAAGGTGTCGGGCGAGCCACTCGTCGCGGTTGTTGTGCTTGAAAGCTGCTAGGGCCTCTGCATCCGGACAGTCGTTGATTTGATTTTTCTTTGTTAGGAACCGTGTCCAGAATTGCCTGGCCGATTCCTCGGGTTGCTAGATTATGTGGCTCAAGTCATCGGCATCTGGCAGTCGTACATATGTGCCCCAAAAGTTGTCAAGGAATGCGGCTTTCGGATCTTCCCAACAGCCAATGGACTCTGCTGGCAAGTTGTTGAGCCAATGCCGAGCTGGCCCTTTGAGCTTGAGTGGGAGGTATTTGATGGCGTGTAGATCATCACCGCGGGCCATGTGGATGTGTAGGAAGAAATACTTGATCCATACCGCAGGATATGTTGTGCTTTCGTATGATTCGATATTTACGAGTTTGAAACCCTCTGGGATTTGGTGATCCATTACTTCGTCTGTGAAGCATAGGGGGTGTGCGGCGCCTCTGTACTAGGCTATATCGCGACGCAGCTCAAATGAGTCTTGCCCGCTGTGTTCGACCCGGCCGGATTTACTTTTATTGTATCCGGCGTGACGGCTATCGTCTCGCATAGTGGCGCGCCCTCGCGATCCGTAGATCGATCTTGCATGTTTTGCTTTGTCCTCCAATACGTCTCACAGGTCTGGCGTATTTCCCCATGCCTTTTCATTTTTATTTGAGTGGCGTCAGAGTGAGGGTTGAGCTTTTGGCTGAAGTGCCTCTCTGTCGCGGCCACGAGGTGGCCGATCAGCCGCGTCATACGGTGGAGATGTAGGCTTTAGTGCTTCCTCCTCAAGTCGGGGTAGCAATCTGCGCTTTGGGTAACTCTTGGAGGGACGTTCGAGTTTATATTCCTCGGCCGCAAGGACTTCAGTCCATTTGTCGGCTAGCAAATCTTGATCAGCTTGAAGCTGTTGTTGCTTTTTCTTAAGGCTATTTGCCATGGCTATAAGCCGGCGCTTGAAGCGCTCTTGTTCGACAGGATCCTCAGGCATGACGAATTCGTCATCGTCGAGGCTTGCCTCGTCTTCCGAGGGAGGCATGTAATTATCATCCTCCGCCTTTCCATCTGCCGCTCTCTCGGGAGGGCTGGCTTCTCCATCCTCCTGCCCTAAATCTTGCTGGAGGGGATTGTTATCGTCTTCGGCACTATCCGGAGTGGTATTATCTCCTGTGCCGGTGTCACCGCTTTTGCTTTGGCTTGACTTAGAGCGGCGCCGCTGACGTGGCGCTTGGGTTGCTTCTTGGAGGGGTCATCCTCCGCTGTCTCGTCGCCATTGCCTTCTTTGGGTGTGTCCACCATGTATATATCACATGATGAGGTGGCTGTCCAGTGCCCTGTGGGCAGTGGTTCATCTTCGTCTCCCGCATCGTCGTCCATACCGTCGATGTCTTCGGAGTCGAAGTCGAGCATGTCGGTTAAGTCGTCGACAGTGGCTACTAAGTGGGTGGTGGGTGGGCGGCGAATTTCTTCGTCATCCGCATCCCAATCTTGCCGGACATAGTTCGGCCAGGATTCTCCTGACAAGGAGAGAGACCTGAATGAGTTCAGTATGTCGCCGAAGGGCGAGTGCTGAAAAATATCCGCGAAGGTAAAGTCCATGATCGGCGCCTAATCGGATTCGATAGGCACGGGAGCAGGCGGTTCGGAGTCCGTGGCCGGGGAGGAATCCGGGAGTTCGGCGTCATGGCTCTCGTGAAGGGTAAGGTCGATACTCGGCTCAATCGCCGATGAGAGTGTGGCCTCCGTGGCGGGGTCTATCCACCCGTCCATGTATGGCGTAACTGGTTCTGAATTGAGGGTCGGAGCGGTTGCCGGTGCGATCTCCTGAACACTGTCCGATGGTAGAGCTAAATCATACTCATCGTGACCGTGTGGCGCACAAGGCAGGGGCTCGAATCCGTCGAAGATCAAGTCTCCGCGGATATCGGCCGTGTAGTTTAAGCTTCCAAACCTGACCTGGTGGCCAGGGGCGTAACTCTCGATCTGCTCCAGATGGCCAAGCGAGTTGGCCCGTAGTGTGAAGCCGCCGAACACAAAGATTTGTCCCAGGAGAAAAGTCTCACCCTGGACTGCATCGCTTATCGATGATCGTAGGATCCATCAAGCCTAACGGCAACGACACAGAGGAACTCTCAATGAAAGCACCAATGTCGGTGTCAAAACCGGCGGATCTCGGGTAGGGGGTCCCAAATTGTGCGTCTAAGGCGGATGGTAATAGGAGGCAGGGGACATGATGTTTTACCCAGGTTCGGGCCCTCTTGATGGAGGTAAAACTCTACGTCTTGCTTGATTATTCTTGATAATATGAGTAGTACAAGAGTTAATCTACCACGAGATCGGAGAGGCTAAACCCTAGAAGCTAGCCTATGGTATGATTGTATGTTATCCTACGGACTAAAACCCTCCGGTTTATACAGACACCGGAGAGGGCTAGGGTTACACAAGGTCGGTTACAAAGGAGGAGATATACATATCCGTATTGCCTAGCTTGCCTTCCACGCCAAGTAGAGTCCCATCCGGACACGGGACGAAGTCTTCAATCTGGTATCTTCATAGTCCAACAGTCCGGCCGAAGGATATAGTTCGGCTGTCCGGAGACCCCCTTATCCAGGATGCCCTCACCACCTTTAGTCCCGATTGGTGCCACGAACTGGGACCAAATGTCAGTTTTCGGCAGTCCAAAAGGCGGGATGTGGCCGCCTTTGGTCCCGGTTCGTGGCACCAACCGGTACCAAAGGGGGGCATTCGTACCGGTTGGTGCCACGAACCAGTTCCAATGCCCCCCTTTAGTCCCGGTTGGTGGCACCAATCGGGACCAAAGGCCTCGTTCTGTCCGTGCCCAAATGTTTAGTCCCACCTCGCTAGCTGAGTGGGGCGTGCAGTGGTTTATAAGCCCCACTGCCGCACCCCTCTCGAGCTCCTCTCCGTTGCAGGCTTTTGGACCTAATTGTCACTTGTATGCCCGATGGACCTACTGGGCCTTCTGCAGGCCTGAATCCTGGCCCATGGATGGGTTTCTCGTCGTATTCAGGCCGTGGAGGCCCAGTAGGTGGCATATTTTAGATTTTTTCCCTGTTTTCTTTTTTGCTTTATTTATTTTGTTTTGTTTCTACTTACAACAAAAAACTTATTTTATTTTATTTTGTTTTGTTTCTAATTACTTACTTATTATGTAATTTTGCTATTAAAGTTTCTAACAAAAAAAGTTCTTTATAAAAATTCTTTTTGCTTTTAATAATTTTGAATAGAAAATACTTTGATAATTTTAGTTGCATCAATTTTATATGTAACTAGTAGGTGTGCCCGCGCATCTGCGCGGCTAGATTTTGTTAGATTTATTTATTGTACCCTATCTGCATTTTGTTTTAGCTTTGCATATGGTTCATTTGACTTCCCTCTTTCTTCATATTTTTTCATATATTTTGTCCTTTGATGTCGTTCGACTATATTGCTATATTCCATCAGAGCAATATAAAAGACCTATGATCGTAAAGAATTAAAAAACCTGTGTACATATTTTAATTTAGAGTATACGGGTCATAGGTTTTCGACTTGCAATTTATTTATATTTGTTTTTTTTGAATAGTTTGGATTGCTTACCACATGCGTCACTTGTTTGTTTTAAATTTTTTATTGTCCCAAACTTCCAGTTGGTTTATTGTATATTGTACATAATTCTATGTAAGAAAAATTCATAAAATTAATTTTTATTCGTGTGATTGATGTTATTTCACATTTTTCATGTATTCGCTCAACCATTATTTTTTCTCACTTATTTGTCAAATGTATGATTTATATCCATTTGATTAGATTTGCTAATATACATGCATTTGGATCTGTAAATTTGTATATATATCTCACAGCAAAAAAGGTTTGTATACATATTTTTATTTACTAAATTTAGTTTTTTCAGACGAACTTAGAAAAGTATGGGTTTTTAATATAAATTTAGAAAATTAGGTTAATAATATTATTTTTATCAAGCCAACACAGGTCGATTGGTTTTGTTACAGGCCCGTCAGATTTATTTGGATAACTACCTTTTTTCCCTAAGTAAACAAATTCCCGCACCTCGTTCAATCCCCACCAGGCTCCTCGTGTACAAACGCCATTTCTTAAGATTTGCTGCCGGCAAAGGAAGATGTTGATGGTGGCCATCAGGGAACAAATTCCCAATCTTCCCCTCTATACTTTTTGCATCTCTTCCTTGGGTCGTGGCTCAGGGACTGGGCGCAGTCTTCTGTTCGGATCCTCGTTGATTTTGTCGACTGTGGCAGTGCGGCCACTGTTGATGGCGACGGAAAACACAGTGCGCTGCTCGACCTCGTCGTGGCCGGTGGTTAGCTATCGCGGCGGCAGCGCTGATCGTTGGTATAGGAGGCAGTGAGTTCACAAAAGAGGCACTGGTTCACTACTGTTATTGTCCGTGTATGGATTCAGATTCTATCCTGTTATTGATCTACCTTTCGTTTTTTAGGGAACTGAACTGACATTTTTTCAAGTTGACATTATGATGACTTTTAATTATTTCTCTTGAGCACTTCTTTAGCAATTAAATGGAGGCTTGTAAGATTTGGAAGAATGTCTTGCAGTGGTTATTCTTCTGGAAACGGAACCACGCAATACATGTGCACGTGGCCAGTTCCAGCATAGATAAACTGAAGAAGAACGTGCAAGCACGTCATGGATGTAGGGTTTCATGTGCATCACTGTTGACAGTCGGTACTTTCCTTCCCCAACCGATTAATTTTACCGAGCTTCCATGCATGTCATTTGTCAATTTTCTCAATCACATAACATGCTTGAAGCATATATGCATGTCCTTAATCAATATATTACGGGCATGTATATGCTTTGGTAGAGTAGTGTCCATCTGATTAACCGTGGATCTGCTAGGGAATATCATCTTAGCAGAAATTGTATGCATATGTACTTAACTGACATGTTGGGAATACACAGGTTCAGACTTCTCAAAAATTTGAGAGAAGGAAAAGCTAAAACAGAACTATCTTTTATGGCAAGAGTCCTTGTCCTGCTACCTCCAGCACGACAACATACGTGATACTTTTTTGTTTTGAATAGCATGCGTGAGATACATTAAGCTGCCTCATTATTTTTTATGCTAGGAGTTCTGTCCCGTACAATTCCTAAACTACTTAAGCTGCCTCATTATTTTTGACGCTAGGAATCCTTGTTCGGTACCATTCCAAGCTATCGTCTCCAGTATGGAAACGTGAGTTTGTTTTTGTGAATAGCATACGTGAGATATTTGTGAAGCAGCCTCATACGTGAGATATATGTTAAGGTCCCTAGAGAATTTTGACCATGAAAAATTGTGGTCCTTTTTTTTGCGAAAAATCATGGTTTTAAACTGATAAGTCATGGCCGTTCATTTTCTAATACATGCCACATTCCCGTCGGTCTCTCCCCATCTAAACCATTTTGATTTCATGAGATGTCTCGTCGGCCAAAAATTTAAACTTATCTCTAGATCATCTTTATCCTTGTCAAAATAATAATCTTCATATAATAAATATAAAATTTGTCGATTTATGGAGTATATGAGAATGTTTTTTTACTTTTAGTCCAAAAACATATGTATGCCTTTTTTTTAGTATTATGTGTATGCCTTTTTTATGAGAACACTTGATTGTACATAGTATGCTTAACTAATGGGTCGCGCTAACTGCCACACGTGTGATAGAAAGGGAGACGCACCACACGTCTCTAATGTAAACAAATTGCCACGTCATCGCATGCATGCATGTAGGGATCTTTTTGGATTTTTAGTTTTTAAAATGTTTTATCTCTTAAACGAAAAATCCGATTGAAAATCCGTTTTCACCATTAAATCCCTCGCGATGAGATCTTCGAAACTAGATCCCATGTTGATATGTTTTGATGAAAAAAAATTGGATTAAAGGTTGCCATGTCTATTGCATATGAATTGCCATGATGTTTATACTGAAGTTGCCATGATATGTTTCAGCTATTTTCTTCTACATTTAAAAGTAAATTTTGATATTTATAAAACGGGGAATTAAGAAACTAGACTTGCCATGAACCATAAATTAAAATTGCCATGATACATGCACGTAAAATTGCCATGGTTCATACAAAAAATAATTTTCATGGTCAAAGTACTGGAGTTGCCATCATCAAAATACTAAAATTGCCATGATCTACAAACTAAAATTGCCACATGGCAACTTTAGTTTAAGCCCTATGGCAACTGCAATGTAAACATCGTGGCAACTTCTGGCAAAAAAAACGTCGAAACATATCAACATGGGGTCTAGTTTTGAAGATCTCGTCGAGACGGATTTAATGGTGAAAACGGATTTTTAGTTTGCTTTTTTATTTAGGAGATACAACATTTTTAAGCCGAAAACCAAAAAAAATTCTGTTGATGTCATCTATTCATACGTGGCAAAATAAGTGGTGATGGAGGCATGTGGGCGATGGGCAAACGCCCACATGTGTGGGCGTTAACATTTTCGTAACTGATTGCCACTAAGAGAGAGAACATCCAAATAAAATATTAGCTGATAGATGACATCTCGTTTGCACTTTGGGATGGCAAAATACAAAACGGATTGCATCTTGCTAAAGTCGGTGGCTTTGTACGTGTACCATCTGGACTATGTTTTTTCCCTCTTATTATAAATCGTGCTTGGCTCAAGTCGGACTACTCCTTTTTTTCCTTTGTTAATTAATTGTGTTTGGCTCAGGTGTACATATATATGTTTGTACGTGACATATTGACCTTATATTGCATAACTATATTTTTTGTATGTAACGATCTTTAAATATCAGCCCTTAATTTTTCAAACTAATGGTCAAAATAATTTAATCTATGTGGAAGAACGTGGTGTCTTATTTGGCTTTTTTTAAGTATATAATAGATTTTAGTTTCAATAATACTAGAGGTTGCTTATAATGTGTTGAACAGAAAATACTTTGATAATTTTAGTTTCATAAATTTTATTTATGTTATTAACGTTTATTTTATTTTATTTTATTTTATTTCTACTTATATATTTTATTGAAGTTTATATTATGTTGTTTCTAATTATTTATTTTATTTATTTTATGATAATTATTTTTGCTTTTAAAGTTTGTGACAAAAAAGTTCTTTATGAAAATTCTATATAATTTTAGTTGCATAAATTCTATATAATTTTAGTTTCAATAATACTGGAGGTTTATAAAATGCAACATTCAAAGCATTTCAACAAAACAGACAATCTGTTTCGAGATATCAGGATTTCATACGGAAACTCGTCTGTTACAACATGCATTTCAAATGAACTAGGAAAAGGTTGAAAGTTGGCATGGTATCATCATAATAGTTGTGGACAGAAAGCCTTCACTTTTTCTTCGCTTGTGTACTTTGCTTATTGTGCCGTAACCATAGATAATCTTCATTGTTTATCAGGATGCTTGGGTCAGCCTGGACTTTCAAGGGAGGAATTTCATGAAACTTTTCATAATCTTCGGACATGTCTGTCTTGCCCTCCACTCCCATGATGTCCCTTTTTCCTGAAAGAACTATGTGGCGCTTTGGCTCATCGTATGATGTATTCGCTTCCTGATCTTTTCTTTTTCTCGGTTTGGCAGACATGTCCTTCACATAGATAACCAGTGCCACATCATTGACTAGGACGAACGGTTCGTCAGTGTACCCAAGATTGTTCAGATCCATTGTTGTCATTCTGTACTGTGGGTCTACCTGTACCCTGCCTCCTGACAGATTGACCCATTTGCACTTAAACAAAGGGACCTTAAAATCATGTCCATAGTAAAGTTCCCATATGTCCATTATGTAACCATAATATGTGTCCTTTCCCCTCCCGGTTGATGCATCAAAGCAGACACCGCTGTTTTGGTTGGTGCTCTTTTGATCTTGGGTGATCGTGTAAAATGTATTCCCATTTATCTTGTATCCTTTGTAAGTCAATACAGTCAAAGATTGTCCCTTGGACAACGAGTACAGCTCATCACAAACAGTGGTGTCACCTCTGAGACGTGTTTCCAACCAACTGCTGAAAGTCATGATGTGTTCACATGTAATCCAGTCGTCACACTGCTCCAGGTGTTTGGAGCGCAGACTGTTCTTGTGTTCATCGACATACGGGGTCACCAAGGTAGAGTTATGTAGAACTGTATAGTGTGCTTGAGACCAGGAATGCTCGTCCTAGCATATTATTGAGTCCGCTCCTAGCGTGCCTTTTCCAGTCAGTCTCCCATCATACCGCGATTTAGGGAGACCTATATTCTTAAGGCCAGGAATGAAGTCAACACAAAACCCAATGGTATCCTCTGTTTGATGGCCCGTGGAGATGCTTCCTTCTGGCCTAGCACGGTTATGGACATATTTCTTTAGGAATCCCATGAACCTCTCAGAGGGGAACATATTGTGTAGAAATACGGGGCCCAGAATGACAATCTCGTTGACTACATGAACTAGGACGTTCGTCATGATATTGAAGAAGGATGGTGGGAACACCAGCTTGAAACTGACAAGACATTGCGCCACATCACTCCTTAGCCTTGGTATGATTTCTGGATCAATCACCTTCCGAGAGATTGCATTGAGGAATGCACATAGCTTCACAATGGCTAATCGGACATTTTCCAGTAGAAGCCACCTCAATGCAACCGGAAGCAGTTGCATCATAATCATGTGGCAGTCATGAGAATTTAGGTTCTGAAACTTTTTCTCTTGAATATTTATTATTCACTTTATATTCGATGAGAAGCCAGTCGGGACCTTCATACTAAGCAGGCATTCAAAAAAGATTTCCTTCTCTTCTTTGGTAAGAGCGTAGCTAGCAGGACCTTCATACTGCTTTGGAGGCATGCCGTCTTTTTCGTGAAAACATTGCAGGTCCTCCCATGCCTCAGGTATATCTTTTGTCTTCCCATACACGCCCAAGAATCCTAACAGGTTCACGCAAAGGTTCTTCGTCATATGCATCACGTCGATTCAAGAGCGTACCTCTAGCTCTTTCCAGTAGGGTAGGTCCCAAAATATAGATTTCTTCTTCCACATGGGTGCGCGTACCTCATCGTAATTCGGAACAGCTAGTCCGCCGGGACCCTTTCCAAATATTACGTGTAAATCAGAGACCATATCAAGTACGTGATCACCGATACGCATGGCGGGCTTCTTCCGGTGATCTGCCTCGCCTTTGAAATGCTTGCCTTTCTTTCGACATTGATGGTTGGTTGGGAGAAATCGACGATGGCCCAGGTAAACATTCTTCCCGCATCTATCCAGGTATATACTTTCGGTGTTAGCTAAACAGTGCATGCATGCGTGGTATCCCTTGTTTGTCTGTCCTGAAAGGTTACTGAGAGCGGGCCTATCATTGATGGTTACAAACAGCAACGCATGCTGGTTAAATTCCACCTGTTTGTGCTCATCCCATGCACGTACACCGTTTTTATTCCACAGCTATAAAAGTTCTTCAACTAATGGCCTTAGGTACACATCAATGTCGTTGCCAGGTTGCTTAGGGCCATGGATGAGAATTGGCATCATAATGAACTTCCGCTTCATGCACATCCAAGGAGGAAGGTTATACATACATAGAGTCACGGGCCAGGTGCTGTGATTTCTGCTCTGCTCCCCGAAAGGATTAATGCCATCCGCGCTTAAACCAAACCATACGTTCCTTGGGTCATGTGCAAACTGAGCCCAGTAATTTCTCTCAATTTTTCGCTACTACGGCCCGTCAGCGGGTGCTCTCAACTTCCCGTCTTTCTTACGGTTCTCACTGTGCCATCACATCAACTTGGCATGCTCTTTGTTTCTGAATAGTCGTTTCAACCGTGGTATTATAGGAGCATACCACATCACCTTCGCAGGAACCCTCTTCCTGCGGGGCTCACCCTCAACATCAACAGGGTCATCTCGTCTGATCTTATACCGCAATGCACCGCATACCGGGCATGCATCCAAATCCTTGTACGCACCGCGGTAGAGGATGCAGTCATTAGGGCATGCATGTATCTTCTCCACCTCCAATCCTATAGGGCATACGACCTTCTTTGCTGCGTACGTATTGTCGGGAAATTTGTTATCCTTTGGAAGCTTCTGATGTTCAATATTTTCAGTAGCTTCTCAAATCATTTGTCAGGCACATCATTCTCTGCCTTCCAATGCAGCTATTCCAGTACGGTACCGAGCTTTGTGTTGCCATCTTCGCAATAGGGGTACAACCCTTTTTTGTGATCCCCTAACATGCGATCCAACTTCAGCTTCTCCTTTTCACTTTCGCACTTTTCCCTTGCATCAACAATGACCCGACGGAGATCATCATCGGGCACATCGTCTGGTTCCTCTTGATCTTCAACTTCCCCTGTTGCAGCATCACTGTATTCAGGGGGCACATAGTTGTCATCGTCCTCTTCTTCTTCGTTGTCTTCCATCATAACCCCTATTTCTTCGTGCTTCGTCCAAACATTATAGTGTGGCATGAAACCCTTATAAAGCAAGTGGGTGTGAAGGATTTTCTTGTCAGGGTAAGACCTCATATTCCCACAATCAGGGCATGGACAACACATAAAACCATTATGCTTGTTTGCCTTAGCCACTTCAATAAATTTACGCACGCCCTTAATGTACTCGGAGGTGTGTCTGTCACCGTACATCCATTGCCGGTTCATCTTCGTGCATTATATATAATTATGTGTGTCAAAAGTAAGAAAATTAGACAAGTATCTATCTAAAGTAAGATTTTTTCTTTCAGAAAGAAGATAAGAACAAGAGGCTCACCACGGTGGTGCCGACGACGAGATCGGCGCGGGCGATCAACGGTGGTGAAGACGAGGACGGGGCGTGACGGACCGCTAAACCTAGACAAATCTCAGAAAAATGGAGCTCGGAGGTCGAGCTTCGAGAGGAGAAAGCTTAACTAGTGTGGCTCGGGCATTTCATCGAACACCTCACATGCATAAGAGGTGAGCTAGAGCACCCAAATGCCCTTCCTCGCCAGCCAGCAAAAAACAGAGCACTGTGGAGTGCTCTGCTCGCCGACGATGGGGTATATATAGGCAACTCATTTGTCCCGGTTCATGGCTGGAACCGGGACTAAAGCCCAGCCTTCTGTCCCGGTTCAAGCCAAGAACCGGGACCTATGTTTGTGGGCCAGGAGCGAGGCCCATTGGTCCCGGTTCGTGCCAAGAACCAGGACAAATGGGCCTAGACAAACCAGGACCAATGCCCACGAGGCCCCGGCCGGCCCCCTGGGCTCACGAACCGGGATGAATGCATCCATTAGTCCCAGTTCGTGGCAAAACCGGGACTAATGGGCTGGCCAGGCCCGAACGAAAGCCCCTTTTTCTACTAGTGCCTGCCATAACCAGTTTGTCAATGTTTCTTAGATTTGCGGCAGTAACTCCTTTTTGTAGATGTTGCACAACATAGTGATCGCGTCAAACATCTAAATATATAAGAATGTGCTGAAAGTTTAGTAGATTACGATGTATAAGCTGCAGTACTTAGCACTTACTTGATATAAGGTAGTATCTCAGGACAGTTATTCAACACATACCAAACCATTTTGTCCAAATCTTTAGGTTTTTCCTCTTGTCGACTCTTCCCTATAACTCGAATAGAATAATCGAAAACATTGAGCCCAGGATTGTCTTCACCCACCTCTTTGCTATGCTGATCAGCTGTTTCAATGTATTTTGAGTAGAATGTCAATGCTTATGTAGCAATGTAGGCCTCTGCAATAGAACCCTCGGGTCTAGCTCTATTCCTAACATAGCCCTTGAAAGTGCCTAGCCGCCTTTCAATAGGGTACATTCAGTCATACTGTACTAGACCTCTATGTAGTGCCTCATCAGGTATATGAACAACGAAATCCACCATGACATCAAAGAAGGCCGGAGGATATATCTTCTCAAGGTCGCATAGGATAGTTGGTATCTTGTCTCTAAGAGGCTCCAAAGCATCTAACTTGATATTTCTACTGCAGAGTTCCCTGAAGAATTGCCCCAACTCTGCAACTACTCTGTATAAGTCAAGGCGGCCCAATCCTCTAAGGATAACAGGTAAAACCCTTTGAAGTAGGACGTGGCAGTCATGAGTTTTCAACCCTTGTACCTTATTTCCATCTGCACCGACTCTCCTTTCAGGGTTGGAAGCAAATCCACATGAGAATCTCACGCGTGACAGGACCTCGCAGAATTCTTTTCTTTTTACATTGTCCAAGACGTACACAGCTGGTGCCATATCCTGTGGCTTGCCTTCATCTTCCACCTTTAAATCCTTTCTGATACCCAGGTGTGTCAAATCAATCCTAGATTTTAAGGTATCATTCGTCCTGCCTTCAATATTAAGAAGTGTACCGATAATGCTGTCACATATATTTTTCTCGATGTGCATCACAGCAAGACTATGCCGCAGATCCAAATATTTCCAATACTCAAAGTCCCACAAAGTGGACCTGCGGGTAAACAATAATCTCTCTTCTGCCCTGCCACGATTCCTTTTCCCGCTACCATTACCAAGATGGTTTCCTGGTGTAATATGCCTGACCTTCTCTAATTCCACTTGCAACTCATCGGCGGTGAGCCTCTTTGGCGCATCATGGTTTTACATGCTTTGCATTGAACACATGTCTTCGGTATTTTGTAGGACGTGGCTTGTCCTTGGAAAGGGAATGGCGATGTCCAATGTAACAGATCTTGCTAAGTATTATGTATGACAGCAGATTCCTGTCATAGCGAACACATGCATTGTAACCATGTGTCGTTCGCCCTGACATAGTGCCCAAAACCGGATAATCATGGATGCACTAAATTATAACAGCACATTGAAAGAAATCAGCTGGTGGGCTGCTATATAGGTCTCGAGTGAGAACACCCCTCCATAGCTGTTGAAGTTCCTCCACAAGAGGCTCCATGAATAAATCAAAATCCTTTCCAGGACTTTTTGGACCTGGGATGAGCAAGGACATCATGTAGTTTGATTCTTTGGTGCAGACATTTGGAGGCATGTTGTAAGGGATAACAAGCACTGGCCACATGCTATATGTGGTGCTCTGGTGGCCAAATGGGTTAAATCCATCTAAAGCTAACACTGGTGCGCGTCGGTCCTAAACAAACGGTTTTAACCCCTTTCCGCGACGGCATTTGGAACCGTCGCCAAGTGAGTGTGGGCGATAGGGGGGTCCATCCCACACGACCCAGAAATCGTCGGGGATAAGGCCCCTACAGTACTCCTACTCGTTTCTGCTTGCATTGCCATCGTAGTCGGTATTATGTGGTGCTACATTTATGATGCGCGGCCATCACAAATGGTTCACTATTATAGAACATGTATGATGTGCGTCCCATCACAAACGGTTCACCGTTAAGAAGATTAGATAATCATCATACTAGTGTTGGATAGGATTACAAAATGTCGGACCGTCGTAACATCGTCGTACACGACAACTATCACACACGGTATCCAGTGGTGCAACGTTTACGATGCATACTTCATCAGAAATAGTTCATGGTTGCAAATCGTGTACGATAAGGCAACTAACACAAACGTTTAGTTTGCCCGCACCGTTTGTGATATTGTCTGACATCGCACACGGTTTGCAAACGGCAACTGTGTGCATGCTTGCACACGTTTCCTATCTGTGAACCATCTCGGATTATGGTGCATATCACAAACATTTGTGTTTACCAACCGTGTGTGGTGCAACAACCTAGAGAGCGTAATTTCACCCTAATTTAATTGCTGCTTTATTCATATCCATCAAGTTCAAACAACCAATGCATTATTCGATTCATAGGTACATATGTTCAAGAATTACATAAAAACCAAATAAAGAATGATGAACCACAGTTGTATACTTGTACTATTAAAGACAGTAAAGAAAGAGGCGAAATATATTCTGGTTGTTGAACAAGGTGAAGCGGAATACCCATATTGTGCCCTCCTCCATGCACAAGGCACGCACGACTCTAGTCCAACCCCTTGTGATGGCTGACCGCCCATCCTTCACAGTCTTTGTCGTGGAATTGTCACGGCAGATGTCCTTAGTGTCAGGACTTAGTCGCGAGGCCAACGCATCCATGTGGTAGCTTGAGAGGGGTTGAGCGGGACGAGAGATGCGATGCTTTACCCAGGTTCGGCCCCTCACGGTGGAGGTAAAAGCCTACATCCTGCTTCATTGATATTGATGATGATGATCATGGTTACAAAAGTGCTCTATCTCGAGAGCTATTGTCTAAACCTAACTTGTCCAACTTGTGGAACTTGTGAATCTTCCCCTTTAGGGGAGCCCTGCCCCTCCTTATATATGTTGGAGGGGTGGGTTACATGTAGAGTCCTATTAGGATTAGGACTGGTCTATCTCTAATACAAACCGGATACAAGTCCAGGTCTTAACTCCTTGTAAGATAAACGTTCCTCATGCCTTTCTTCTTAAACCGGCCCACCGTTAAACGTGAACCGGCCTTCTGGGCCTTGGGCCTTGTCATCCGTCTGTCCCGCTCGCCGGATCACCAGTGAGTCATAATGACCAGGTGGGTTGCATGTAAACCGCCAGGTCAGGGCGGGTCGCCAGTAACTCGCCAAGTGTCAGCAGGGTCTTCAGATAAACCGCCAAGTCCGGCCGGGTTAACTTCCGGCCGGTTTACACCGCAGGGTATATCCCCGACATTAGCCCCCAAGTTTAGCTTGGATTTATTCATGGTAAACTTATGCTGCAAAATAAACACAAGAACAAATTTGACAGGTTATGCTCCGGGTTAAGAATTTTTTGTAAACCGGTACCTGATCATCCTTAAGTCCTTGTTATTTCCTCCTTCTGGGAAATTAGGGTCAACAGACCAGCTTCATAATCAATTTGCCGACATTGGCTTGTCACCGAGAAATATTGTGAAGAATAACTCCTTTGACTCAGCTCCGCCGGCTTAAGAAATATGGGTCTGAAAATACTTATTTGATATTCAGCCGGTTTGAAGATGTAAAACTTGCCGGTTTAATATTACCAAAACGGCAGGTTTGTAAATATTGATGGCGCCGGGTCATAATTGTTGTCGACACCGGGTCATGTAATTGATCTTCCTGATTTGCTCAAAACTGATAAAATGAAGATGTTCCTCCTTTATATGCATAATACCTGTAGCCCCCAAGTCTTAAGAGGATAACATAATGATAACTTAAGACTTGCTCCAATAAGTGTTTCAACCTTGAAGAAATCCGGTTTGTTCATCTCAATCATATAAACTGAATACTCCATATATGTAGCCCCCAAGTGCCGGGTTGTCATGCTTGCAGCAACCTGGGACTTGTAATTGCTTATAAAAACTTCAATCAGTGTAGCCCCCAAGGGCTGGGTTGTCATGCTTGCAGCAACCTGGGACTTGTAATTGCTTATAAAAACTTCAATCAGTGCAGCCCCCAAGGGCCGGGTCATTATGCAATAATGAGCAGGGACTTTGTAAATATAATCTTGTAAACTTTGAACAGCAACGTGTAGCCCCCAAGGGCCGGCTTAGTAAGATAATACTGAACCGGGACTTGATATATATACTTTAATGAAAATAACATATTATAATGTAGCTTCCATCATAGGGCTTGAACCCATGTCCACAAGGTTAATAGCTTTGTGCTTTACCAACTGAGCAATGGATTCTTCAATATTATGGACGAAAACTTGTGTACCTTGAATTGTTGACAGGAGCAATTGGTAGCCCCCAAGGGCCGGCTCATTATAATATGATGAGTCGGGTCTTCAATAAAGCTAGTAAAAATGATTTTGCATTAGCCCCCAAGTGTCATGTTGCATGCTTGCTGCGACATGAGACTTGCATGTAATCTCAATTTGAATAATGTAGCCCCCAAGTGCCGGGTTGTAAGCCTGCAGCGACTTGGGACTATTCCTTTCATGGTAGAATAAATTATATCCTTCGATAAAATAATAGCCATTGCGCTAAAGCGACTTTGAAAACTTAATAATACCGGTTATTAATAACCATAAAAATCCAGCTATGTTGGCTATTGAAGATAATATAATCCGGTATGAAAACCTTATTCATTCAATATCATAATGAAAATTCAGCCAAGTTTGGCTATTTGAATAATATAACCCAATGATTTATAAGCGCATGATTCCAATGGCGCAATCCAAATATATGCTGGCGACTTATAGTCCAAAGCCAGGCCGGTTCAATAAACACCGATGATTTGTAATTATGCTTTATTCAACCTGTTTCTGCATACAACAAGTTTAAAGTGTCCTGGCGGTTTACCGCCGGACGGGTCATAATGCCCAACATATAACCTGGGTTTATAACCAAGGCTTCATTTGGAATAATCAAATATGAAATATATCATATACCTGTGACATTGAATCACATCGTTGGTTTTACCCAGCTTTTTGTAGTAAGGGTGATAACCCAAATCTTGAGTACTGATAACTCCTTCCATATTGTGCCGGTTTATGATAAAACCATGTCGGGTTATAATAAACACCGTGTTACTCCATAAGAGGATGTTAACAACAAGGATCAAACCGGGCAAATAGTCTCCGGATTGACGTGAACTGTGTTCCGTCAATTGATTGGTTGAAAACTTTGTTGGTTTTAAAAAACGCAATAAAAAGCAAAAAAAACCCCTTGAAAGAAAAGTGTAAATCAAATGCAATGACAAAACCGTTGCAAAAATGGTTTATTTGAGCTGATCAGATGGTGTTACCATGGCCAAACACGACCAAGATCCCGTTAGGTGTAACTATGGTTCTAGTCAGCCAGGTCCCCAAATGAAACCATGGCATTTATTCCGATCAAGTGGCATGGTCATGGTTCGGGTTCGACCAAGCCCCCAAGTGATTCTGTGGCCTTATGCCGACCAAGAGGCATGACTGGTTCAGACGTGACCAAGTCCCCAAGTGATCTGGTGGCTCTCGCCTATCAAGAGGTATGGTATTGGTTCGGACACGACCAATCCTCCAAGTGATATGATGCTTTTGTAAAGCTAACTCAAGGGGTAAACCGGAGGCCGCTTTAGAACAACTCCGTGTAACCACACATGATGTAAAAGAACAGAGGCCTCGCTTTATGAAGCAGAGGCCCCCATGTGATCAATAATATGTCAGGCCAGTAAGGCGGGATACCCATGTTTGAACCGCGCATCATGGCAGCAGGTCCTCTTTGGCAATTTTTAACTTTTTGCAAGAGATAAATTCTTCTTGAACCGGGATTTTGAACCGGATATGGAGACCTTCAAAGCTTTGTGGGAGACATCTTTCCCTTGAACCGGATTTTAAACCGGAATCTTCATTTTTAGCCAGAAATTTTCTGACGGCCTTTAAACTCGAACTTGCGAGAAGTTAATTCCTTTTTGAACCGGAAATTCTTAAACCTGATTTGAGCGCTTCAGAGCTTTGTGGGAGAATAAATTTCTCTTGAACCAGATTGTAAACTGGATATTTGAGAGCTTCAGTGAGACTGACTTCCCTTGAGCCGGATTTTAAACCGGAATCCTTTCTAATGACCCGGATCTTCTTCATTGAGCCGGGATTTTGTAACTGTCATATACTTTCTAATCCGGAAATCTTCTGACAGCACGATGTGAATCCGGGACCGGGTTATCTTTCCCTCCAACGTATTGGGGTTCTTGACTTCACTGAAAACCGGAAACTTTTGCTAAGTCATATCATTGTAGCCCCCAAGTCTCAAGGTGACTCGAGGAGTTGGCTTGAGATTCTCCATATTTGACTGTGATATAAACCGGCATAACTTGTATATCATTGGCGTTGATAGCACGATGCGAATCCATAGAAGGTTGAGGTGACTCCGGCGGGTTGTAAATGATCCCATATGAGCTGTATCAGCAACTCGGCCAATGGTTCCTTCCAACTGGGTGATTTGAAGTTAATAACCAAAACTGTAAGTGGCGCGATTTGTGCGCCTACCCATTGACCACCCAGTGCAGACGCGGTGATAGTAATGATGATTTGCCTCCATTTTGTTGAAAGAAAAACTGGGCTACCCAAGCTGTGACTTGCGCATACTCAATAAACAGCTCATGCAGACAGGTGCGGCCCGGTATGTTGATGTAGACCAGGCCGCGAGAGATGGACGACAAGGACGACCGCAACATCAGAGGCAGCTCGGAGACAGATGAGTCGGCCGCGGCATTGTAAACTGGTGCGGAGGGGGAAGATCGGCACCGGTGTCATAAACCGGCTCGGACGGGCGAGTTAATCACGGGCGCGGTCCCGGCAAGCTGATGTAAACCGGGCCACAGGGACAGCGACCTTCTCACGTTCATTCACTGGGTGGTAGGACACGGACGAGACACCAGTGCAGAATGTTGCTAGCGCGTGCTCCGTGCGCATAACATAACGCCTCATTTGTAATGAACAATTGCCCTGCATAAACAATATTGCAGACCAAGCCAAAGATAAACTGCTCTTTGATAAAAAAATAATATGTGCTAATAAAATATATTTCATATGGGTGTCACCTGATGTGTTTAGGCCGGAAATAACCCGCCATGAAGTTGATGATAACTGTATGAAGCTGAAATTAATCACGGGTGAACCGGCCGCAGTGTGGTAAACCAGTGCGGACGGGTGAGTCGGCCGTGATGTTTGTAAACCGGCGCGGACAATGAGTCGGCCGCATGTGTGGACGGATGTAAACCGAACAGCGGGGGCGGCGATTTGCATGTGTATCCGTCGAGCAGCATGGCCCGGAAGAACGCCATTGCGAAACTATGCTGGCACACGCTCCATGTCCGCGGTATAACAATACATTTGTCATAAATAATTACCCTGCATAAAAACATTGCAGCAAAGATAAATTGTTTTTTTGACAAAAAACAACATGTGCTAATAAATCAAACTTGGATGGATATCACCTGATTTGTTTGGACGACGGATGACCGTTCAATGCGACAAAGACAGTTTAGACAGAACCTCGGTGGCTCAACACGGCAGAGGCGGCTCAACGCGGTAGAAACAGTGCTCCTGGCGGCTCGGACAGATGAGTCGGCCGCGGCATTGTAAGCCAGTGCAGACGGGTGAGTCGGTCACAAGCACGGTCTCGGTTAGTCAAAGTAGTCCGGGCCGAAGGGCGGTGACTTGCGCGCATCCGTCAGGCGCAATGTTGCCAGTACATGCTCCGTACTTGTGGTATAAACCACATTTGCAGTGAACAATTATCCTGCGTTCCAAAAATACAGCAAAGCAGAGTAGTTGTTTCTCGAAGAATACTTAAAAAAATATATAGGATAAATATCACCTGATTTTAGGCGACGGGTGATCACCATACGGCGTCCGTAGATAACCAAGATTTTTTTTCTTTTTTTTGCGTTGATCCTTTCAAGACGCGGCAGGGGAGACCCCATCACTGCTCATGGCGCAGCTTAGCGGGTCAATGACGCGGGTCAACAGAGGAGCCCGAGCTCGTGGAGAATCTTCTTTGTCTCTTTCATTGCGTGCAGAATCTGCATGTGATTTGCTTTGTCTTTTTCGGTTGCCACAATCCACTCTTCCACTACGTGATGTTTCTCCTTGAACCATGTGGAAGTATACGCTTTGATTCAGCTAGTTTTCCTTGGACCGTGACTTCCCTTGCCTAGACTACCTAGACTGCCAGCGACCTGGAGTCAGATACGGAGCAAGGTGGGTCACGGATCGTGGGTGGCTCTCCGATTCGTAGCAAGTTTGACTCATGCACGCCCGGCTCTCCCTTGACTTCGTGAGGAGCGCTGGGCGCAGTGGGCTCAAACCGGCCCCCGGCGAGTTGAAGCGGAGCTGACTTGAGGCGCGGCTGCTGCCATGTAATCGTGGCTCGAAGGTGACACCGACGAGGTGAAGCGGTGCTGTTGGCAGGTCAATGGCCAAGGCAAACCGGGCGGCACGGGGCGCTGTTGCAGCTATAGTGGAGGCGGAAACCACGGCGATTGATTACTCCGAGTCCCCGTTCTTTTCCGGGTTGTGGTTGTTGTGACTTTTCCTTCTATGACTAGGTCTCAATGAACACGGCTAGCAGATTGCAGATTGCTTAGTGCAAGTACTATTTGACTCCTTGGATTTCTGCAGCAAGATTGAACAATCATCACCAACCTTCATCCGTACTGATGTGGACATGGACGCAAAAAGATCAGCAATCTGATTCAATTGCGAGTTTCTCGATCCCTGAGAAAGATCCCTTCAAGAACTCAGCACCACCGTGCGCAGGCCCCACGGTGGGTGCCAACTATCGTGGAATTGTCACGGCAGATGTCCTTAGTGTCAGGACTTAGTCGCGAGGCCAACGCATCCATGTGGTAGCTTGAGAGGGGTTGAGCGGGACGAGAGACGCGATGCTTTACCCAGGTTCGGCCCCTCACGGTGGAGGTAAAAGCCTACATCCTGCTTCATTGATATTGATGATGATGATCATGGTTACAAGAGTGCTCTATCTCGAGAGCTATTGTCTAAACCTAACTTGTCCAACTTGTGGAACTTGTGAATCTTCCCCTTTTGGGGAGCCCTGCCCCTCCTTATATATGTTGGAGGGGCGGGTTACATGTAGAGTCCTATTAGGATTAGGACTGGTCTATCTCTAATACAAACCGGACACAAGTCCAGGTCTTAACTCCTTGTAAGATAAACGTTCCTCATGCCTTTCTTCTTAAACCGGCCCACCGTTAAACGTGAACCGGCCTTCTGGGCCTTGTGCCTTGTCATCCGTCTGTCCCGCTCACCAGATCACCAGTGAGTCATAATGACCAGGTGGGTTGCTTGTAAACCGCCAGGTCAAGGCGGGTCGCCAGTAACTCGCCAAGTGTTAGCAGGGTCTTCAGATAAACCGCCAAGTCCGGCCGGGTTAACTTCCGGCCGGTTTACACTGTAGGGTATATCCCCGACAGTCTTCATGAAAACATCTAGATAATCATCGTGTTCTGGTAGAAATACTTTAACCTTTGCATGCCTACCAATGATGTAGTTTGAGAGGTAATCTTGAGTAAACTGCTTTGTGTCGGGGGTTTGGTGCGACATATGCCAAAGGATGGCTTATCATGATGGGGGCTAGTAAGACGTCGCCGGTGCCAGGAAGCGGGATGATGCGAAGGCATGCACGCCGGTGAATCTTACCCAGGTTCGGGGCTCTCCGTGGAGATAACACCCTCTGCGGGGCCTCCGCATGATCACTCTAGCAACAATGGTGGCTACAAGCTTGCTCCTTGAGTTGTTTCTCTAGAGGGGGAAGGAGAGCAAGTCTAGCCCTAGCTTCCTCTCTCTATATGGGTGTGTGGGTGACCAAGAGGCTGAACCCTTTGCATGGGTGCCCTGGGGGTTTATATAGGCCTACCCCCAGGTGTACAATGGTAATCTTGCCGGGTGTAGGCCCGAGCCGTCAGTGTCTCTGGTCGCCGGCTTCTCCGCTGGCCGATGGGGCCCGCCGCCCGGTGGGTCTCGCCGTCTGTCCAATACTTGGCCGACAGGCCGTACCCCGCCGCTTGCAGGTCCTGCCGGCTGCCTGATACGTCTCCGACGTATCTATAATTTTTGATTGCTCCATGCTATATTATCTACTGTTTTGGACTATATTGGGCTTTATTTTCCACTTTTATATTATTTTTGGGACTAACCTATTAACCGAAGGCCCAGCCCAGAATTGCTGTTTTTTTGCCTATTTCAGTGTTTTGGAGAAACAAAATATCAAACGGAGTCCAAACGGAATGAAACCTTCAGGAACGTGATTTTCTCATCAGATAAGACCCAGGAGACTTGGACCCTCCATCAAGAAAGCCACGAGGCGGTCACGAGGGTGGAGGGCGCGCCCCCTGCCTCGTGGGCCCCTCGAAGCTCCACCGACATACTCCTTCCTCCTATATATACCTACGTACCCCCAAACCATCAGAGACGGAGCCAAAAACCTAATTCACCGCCGCAACTTTCTGTATCCATGAGATCCCATCTTGGGGCCTATTCCGGAGCTCCGCTGGAAGGGGAATCGATCACGGAGGGCTTCTACATCATCATCATCATAGCCTCTCCGATGAAGTGTGAGTAGTTTACCTCAGACCTTCGGGTCCATAGTTAGTAGCTAGATGGCTTCTTCTCTCTTTTTGGATCTCAATACAATGTTCTCCCTCTCTCTCATGGAGATCAATTCGATGTAATCTTCTTTTTGCGGTGTGTTTGTTGAGACCGATGAATTGTGGGTTAATGATCAAGTCTATCTATGAATAATATTTGAATCTTCTCTGAATTCTTTTATGTATGATTGGTTATCTTTGCAAGTATCTTTGAATTATCAGTTTGGTTTGGCCTACTAGATTGGTTTTTCTTGCAATGGGAGAAGTGCTTAGCTTTGGGTTCAATCTTGTGGTGTCCTTTCCCAGTGACAGAAGGGGCAGCAAGGCACGTATTGTATTGTTGCCATCGAGGATAACAAGATGGGGTTTTTATCATATTGCATGAAACTATCCCTCTACATCATGTCATCTTGCTTAAGGCGTTACTTTGTTTTTAACTTAATACTCTAGATGCATGGTGGATAGCGGTCGATGAGTGGAGTAATAGTAGTAGATGCAGGCAAGAGTCGGTCTACTTGTCTCGGACGTGATGCCTATATGCATGATCATACCTAGATATTCTCAGAACTATGTTCAATTCTGTCAATTGCTCAACAGTAATTTGTTCACCCACCGTAGAATACTTATCCTCTTGAGAGAAGCCACTAGTGAAACCTATGGGCCACGGGTCTATTCTCATCATATCAACCTCCATCACTTTATTATTGCTTTGCTTTTTTACTTTTGCCTTTTATTTTACTTTGCATCTTTATACCAAAAACACCAAAAATATTATCTATCATCTCTATCAGATCTCACTCTCGTAAGTGACCGTGAAGGGATTGACAAACCCTAATCGCGTTGGTTGCGTTGAGCTATTGTTTTTGTGCAGGTACGAGGGACTCGCGCGTAGCCTCCTACTGGATTGATACCTTGGTTCTCAAAAACTGAGGGAAATACTTACGGTACTTTACTGCATCATCCTCTCCTCTTCGGGGAAATCCAACGCAGTGCTCAAGAGGTAGCAAGAAGAATTTCTGGCGCCGTTCCCGGGGAGTCTGCGCAAAAGTCAACATACCAAGTACCCATCACAATCCCTATCTCTCGCATTACATTAGTTGCCATTTGCCTCTCGTTTTCCTCTCCCCCACTTCACCCTTGCCGTTTTATTCGCCCTCTCTTTTTCCATTTTCCTTTTTATCGCTTGCCTTTTGTTTGCTCGTGTGTTGGATTGCTTGTTTGTCGCGATGGCTCAAGATAATACCAAATTGTGTGACTTCACCAATACCAACAATAATGATTTCCTTAGCACTCCATTACTCCTCTTGCCAATACTGAATCTTGTGAAATCAATACTTCTTTGTTGAATCTTGTTATGAAAGATCAATTTGCCGGCCTGCCTAGTGAAGACGCCGCAACTCATCTGAGTAGCTTCGTTGATTTATGTGATATGCAAAAGTAGAAAGATGTCGATAATGATATTGTTAAATTGAAGCTATTTCCTTTTTCGCTTAGAGATCGTGCTAAAGCTTGGTTTTCATCTTTGCCTAAAAATAGTATTGATTCTTGGAACAAGTGCAAAGATGCTTTTATCTCTAAGTATTTTCCTCCTGCTAAGATCATCTCTCTTAGAAACGATATTATGAACTTTAAGCAAAATGATCATGAACATGTTGCACAAGCTTGGGAGAGAATGAAATTAATGATAGGTAATTGCCCTACTCATGGTTTGAATTTGTGGATGATTATACAAAAATTTTATGCCGGATTGAATTTTGCTTCTAGAAATGTTTTAGATTCAGCCGCGAGAGGCACTTTTATGGAAATCACTTTAGGAGATGCTACTAAACTCCTAGATAATATTATGGTTAATTATTCTCAATGGCACACTGAAAGATCCACTAATAAAAAAGTGCATGCAATAGAAGAAATTAATGTTTTGAGTGGAAAGATGGATGAACTTATGAAATTATTTGCTACTAAGAGTGTTTCTTCTGATCCTAATGATATGCCTTTGTCTTGATGATGAAATTGATAAAAGTGGGATTGAAAGAAATAAAACCCTAGATGTTGCTAAACCCACTATATTGGATTTCAAGGAATTTAATTATGAAAGTTTCTTTTTAATTGATTGTATTTCCTTGTTGCAATCTGTGCTAAATTCTCATCATGCTTATAGTCAAAATAATGCCTTTACCGAACATATCGTTGATGCCTTGATGCAGTCTTATGAAGAAAAATATGAGTTGAAAGTTTCTATCCCTAGAAAACTTTATGATGAGTGGGAACCTACTATTAAAATTAAAATTAAAGATTATGAGTTTTATGCTTTGTGTGATTTGGGTTCTAGTGTCTCTACTATTCCCAAAACATTGTGTGATTTGTTAGATTTCCGTGATTTTGACGATTGCTCTCTAAACTTGCATCTTGCGGATTCCACTATTAAGAAACCTATGGGAAGAATTAATGATGTTCTTATTGTTGCAAATAGGAATTATGTGCCCATAGATTTTATTGTTCTTGATATAGATTGCAATCCTTCTTGCCCTATTATTCTCGGTAGACCTTTCCTTAGAACTGTTGGTGCAATTATTGATATGAAGGAAGGGAATATTAGATTTCAATTTCCATTAAAAAGGGCATGGAACACTTCCCTAGAAAGAAAATAAAATTACAATATGAATCTATCATGAGAGCCAGTTATGGATTGTTTACCAAAGATGGCAATACCTAGATCTATCCTTGCTTTTATGCCTAGCTAGGGGCGTTAAACGATAGCGCTTGTTGGGAGGCAACCCAATTTTATTTCTAGTTTTTTTTGTTTTTTTCTTCTGTTTAGGAATAAATAATCCATCTACCTTCTGTTTAGATGTGGTTTTATGTTTTAATTAGTGCTTGTGCCAAGTTAGACCTATAGGATCTTCTTGGATGATAGTTATGTGATCTTGCTGTAATTTCTAGAAACTTTCTGTTCACGAAAACAATTGTTAAAAATCACCAGAAAGTGATAAAATACTCATTCCAATTGCTTCTGATCAATAAACGAATTGTATAGAACGTCCTATTTTGGTAGATTTTTCGGAGTTCTAGAAGTTTGTGCTAGTTACAGATTACTACAGACTGTTCTATTTTTTGACAGATTCTGTTTTTCGTGTGTTGTTTGCTTATTTTGATGAATCTATGGCTAGTAAAATAGTTTATAATCCATAGCGAAGTTGGAATACAGTAGGTTTAACACCAATATAAATAAATAATGAGTTCATTACAGTACCTTGAAGTGGTTTTTTGTTTTCTTTCGCTAATGGAGCTCACGAGATTTCTATTGAGTTTTGTGTTGTGAAGTTTTCAAGTTTTGGGTGAAATCTTTTGATGGATTATGGAACAAGGAGTGGAAAGAGCCTAAGCTTGGGGATGCCCATGGCACCCCAAGATAATCCAAGGACACCAAAAAGTCAAAGCTTGGGGATGCCCCGAAAGGCATCCCCTCTTTCGTCTACTTCCCTCGGTAATTTTACTTGGAGCTATATTTTTATTCACCACATGATATGTGTTTTGCTTGGAGCGTCTTGTGTTATTTGTGTCTTTGTTTGTTAGTGTGCCACAATCATCCTTGCTGTACACACCTTTTGAGAGAGCCATACATAATTTGGGATTTGATAGAATACTCTATGTGCTTCACTTATATCTTTTGAGCTTTATAGTTTTGCTCTAGTGCTTCACTTATATCTTTTAGAGCACGGTGGTGGATTTGTTTTATAGAAACTATTGATCTCTCATGATTCACTTAGATTATTTTGAGAGTCTTTAATAGCATGGAAATTTGCTTAATAATAATATGCTTGGTATTCAAGATTTGTAGAACTTTCTTTTGAGTGCATTGAATACTAAGAAACGATTGATGCTTGATAATTGTTTTGAGATATGAAGATTGTGATATTAGAGTCATGCTAGTTGAGTAGTTGTGAATTTGAGAAATACTTGTGTTAAAGTTTGTGATTCCCGTAGCATGCACGTACGGTGAACCGCTATGTGATGAAGTCGGAGCATGATTTATTTATTGATTGTCTTCCTTATGAGTGGCGGTCGGGGATGAGTGATGGTCTTTTCCTACCAATCTATCCCCCTAGGAGCATGCGCGTAATACTTTGCTTTGATAACTTCTAGATTTTTGCAATAAGTATATGAGTTCTTTATGACTAATGTTGAGTCCATGGATTATACGCACTTTCCTTCCTTCCACCATTGCTAGCCTCTCTAATACCGCGCACCTTTCGCCGGTATCATACACCCACCATATACTTTCCTCAAAACAGCCACCATACCTACCTATCATGGCATTTCCATAGCCATTCCGAGATATATTGCCATGCAACTTTCCACCGTTCCGTTTATTATGACACGCTCCATCATTGTCATATTGCTAGCATGATCATGTAGTTGACATCGTATTTGTGGCAAAGCCACCGTTCATAATTCTTTCATACATGTCACTCTTGATTCATTGCATATCCCGGTACACCGCCGGAGGCATTCATATAGAGTCATATTTTGTTCTAAGTATTGAGTTGTAATTGTTGAGTTGTAAGAAAAATAAAATGTGTGATGATCATAAATTTTAGAGCATTGTCCCAAGTGAGGAAAGGATGATGGAGACTATCATTCCCCCACAAGTCGGGATGAGACTCCGGACGAAAAATAAAAAAAGAGTCCATAAAAAAAGGCCCAAATAAAAAATGAGAGAAAAAGAGAGAAGGGACAATGTTACTATCCTTTTACCACACTTGTGCTTCAAAGTAGCACCATGATCTTCATGATAGAGAGTCTCACATTTTGTCACTTTCATATACTAGTGGGAATTTTTCATTATAGAACTTGGCTTGTATATTCCAATGATGGGCTTCCTCAAAATGCACTAGGTCTTCGTGAGCAAGCGAGTTGGATGCACACCCACTTAGTTTCTTTTGTTGAGTTTTCATATACTTATAGCTCTAGTGTATCGGTTGCATGGCAATCCCTACTCACTCGCATTGGTATCTATTGATGGGCATCTCCATAGCTCGTTGATACGCCTAGTTGATGTGAGACTATCTTCCCCTCTTTTGTCTTCTCCACAACCACCATTCTATTCCACATATAGTGCTATATCCATGGCTCACACTCATGTATTGCGTGAAGATCGAAAAAGTTTTGAAAATGTCAAAAGTATGAAACAATTGCTTGGCTTGTCATCGGGGTTGTGCATGATTTAAATAATTTGTGTTGTGAAGATAGATCATAGCCAGACTATATGATTTTGTAGGGATAGCTTTCTTTGGCCATGTTATTTTGAGAAGACATAATTGCTTTGTTAGTATGCTTGAAGTATTATTATTTTTATGTCAACATGAACTTTTGTCTTGAATCTTTTGGATCTGAATATTCATACCACAATTAAGAAGATTTACATTGAAATCATGCCAAGTAGCACTCCGCATCAAAAATTCTCTTTTTATCATTTACCTACTCGAGGACGAGCAGGAATTAAGCTTGGCGATGCCTGATACGTCTCCAACGTATCTATAATTTTTGATTGCTCCATGCTATATTATCTACTGTTTTGGACTACATTGGGCTTTATTTTCCTCTTTTATATTATTTTTGGGACTAACCTATTAACCGGAGGCCCAGCCTAGAATTTTTGTTTTTTTTGCCTATTTCAGTGTTTTGGAGAAATAAAATATCAAACGGAGTCCAAACGAAATGAAACCTTCGGGAACATGATTTTCTCATCAGATAAGACCCAGGAGACTTGGACCCTCCGTCAAGAAAGCCACGAGGTGGTCACGAGGGTGTTGGGCGCCCCCCTAGGGCGCGCCCCCCTGCCTCATGGGCCCCTCGAAGCTCCACCGACATACTCCTTCCTCCTATATATACCTACGTACCCCCAAATGATCAGAGACGGAGCCAAAAACCTAATTCCACCGCCGCAACTTTCTGTATCCACGAGATCCCATCTTGGGGCCTGTTCCGGAGCTCCGCCGGAAGGGGAATCGATCACGGAGGGCATCTGCATCATCATCATAGCCTCTCCGATGAAGTGTGAGTAGTCTACCTCAGACCTTCGGGTCCATAGTTAGTAGCTAGATGGCTTCTTCTCTCTTTTTGGATCTCAATACAATGTTCTCCCCCTCTCTCGTGGAGAACTATTCGATGTAATCTTCTTTTTGCGGTGTGTTTGTTGAGACCGATGAATTGTGGGTTTATGATCAAGTCTATCTATGAATAATATTTGAATCTTCTCCGAATTCTTTTATGTATGATTGGTCATCTTTGCAAGTCTCTTCGAATTATCACTTTGGTTTGGCCTACTAGATTGGTTTTTCTTGCAATGGGAGAAGTGCTTAGCTTTGGGTTCAATCTTGCGGTGTCCTTTCCCAGTGACAAAAGGGGCAGCAAGGCACATATTGTATTGTTGCCATCGAGGATAACAAGATGGTTTTTTTTTATCATATTGCATGAAACTATCCCTCTACATCATGTCATCTTGCTTAAGGCGTTACTATGTTTTTTACTTAATACTCTAGATGCATGCTGGATAGCGGTCAATGAGTGGAGTAATAGTAGTAGATGCAGGCAGGAGTCGGTCTACTTGTCTCGGACGTGATGCCTATGTGCATGATCATACCTAGATATTCTCATAACTATGCTCAATTCTCTCAATTGCTCAACAGTAATTTGTTCTGCCACCGTAGAATACTTATGCTCTTGAGAGAAGCCACTAGTGAAACCTATGGCCCCCGGGTCTATTCTCATCATATCAATCTCCATCACTTTATTATTGCTTTGCTTTTTTACTTTGCCTTTTATTTTACTTTGCATCTTCATACCAAAAATACCAAAAATATTATCTATCATCTCTATCAGATATCACTCTCGTAAGTGATCATGAATGGATTGACAACCCCTAATCGCGTTGGTTGCGTTGAGCTATTATTTTTGTGTATGTACGAGGGACTCGCGCGTAGCCTCCTACTGGATTGATACCTTGGTTCTCAAAAACTGAGTGAAATACTTACACTACTTTGCTGCATCATCCTCTCCTCTTCGGGGAAATCCAACGCAGTGCTCAAGAGGTAGCACTGCTCGATACTGTAGCGATGCGGCTAATGATGCATGCTTTGTCGGTGGAGGCGTGGCTAAAGTGCCTCCGCCTGGAGGGCGTTCACTATAGCCATTGCCCGTCTCATCTGGTTAATGGCGCACCGGTCCCCAAGAGGGGGAGGGCCGCCTGGTCATCTGCCGTCTTCTACTGATCCGACTGGCAAGCGACGGCCGCCTTCCGGTCTTCTCATGGTCGAGTGGGGGCCCGCCACCTGCGGGCCGTACCGACAGCCCGTCATGGGGGCACACCCCCCTTTGACAGGGGTGACATCAGGGTGAGCGTGGCAACAGTGCCGCGTCGAACGGAGGAGCCCCGCTTGGTACGACGCACTGTGGCCTTGCTATGACCTAGACTAGGGGCGGCGAGGCATGCGGTACCCACGCCCTGTCTCATCGTATTTATGAGGGTGCAAACTCTGAGAGCGCTTGGGGCCACCTGCTAGGAGCCGGCCTTTCCAAAGGCCGCCTTCCTGGAGTCGGCCCATCTTGAGGCCTCCTTCTGGGCCATGCCGCCTTCTAGCAGCTGGCCCCCTGGACCAGCCGGCGGTGAGGAGGGGGCGCTTTGGTCTTGGATTCTTGAGGGGCGCAGTTGGCCCCTATGTCTTGAAACACCATGGGGAGCTGATGAGGCTACCCATGGCTAATTACTCCGACAGTAGTCCCCGAAGCTGGTGGGGCGTCGTGGCTGAAAGTGACGTGGGGCCGCAGCAGCTTCCTACCATGAGTTTTTTGTTGATCTTGCTTCATTCATTTTCCGGGGCGCCGACTGCCAGGAGTCGGACACGACCATGCGGCTGCTTGGTGGTTTTCGAAATGTCGAGGCGGGAACCAAACGGCACGGTAGCGTAGCCCTAGGCCAGCCACTAGCTATTCGCCCGCCATGTGGCGCCAGCAAGCCAGGGGTCCTGCCAGCCCACGTGTGCGATGGGACGTGGCCGCAGGCCAGGGTCCGCCACTACCGGGCCTCGGCCCACGTGCAGATCCGCTATGGCCGAGGCGGACGGTTGGGCTTATTGAGCGCATTTACCCCGCGCTCTTTACTGCACCGTTAGTGCGGGGACGTGGGGTGGTGGGCGCAGTTAATCCCACGAACCCCACGCTCCGCCCCCTCGGCTTCACAGCCCGGGGCTACAAATAGGAGGAGGAGGGGGCGGCATTAGCACACACTCCCATATCCTCCTCCTTGCTCTTCTTCTTCCTTCTCTCTGCCGCCACCGCACCCCCGCCGTCTCGCCGGAGTGCCGTTGCGACATCCTGTGGCCAAGCCTTTCTCCCCTGCGGCGCTGCTGTTCCGCCGCAGATCCGCTCCTCCTCCACCGTGTCGCGTGTGACGCCCCCGATTCAATCGTACACTAATCATACACGCAAACATGTACGATCAAGATCAGGGACTCATGGGAAGATATCACAACACAACTCTACAAATAAAATAAGTCATACAAGCATCATATTACAAGCCAGGGGCCTCGAGGGCTCGAATACAAGAGCTCGGTCATAGACAAGTCAGCGGAAGCAACAATATCTGAGTACAGACATAAGTTAAACAAGTTGCCATAAGATGGCTAGCACAAACTGGGATACAGATCGAAAGAGGCGCAGGCCTCCTGCCTGGGATCCTCCTAACTACTCCTGGTCGTCATCAGCGGGCAGCATGTAGTAGTAGGCACCTCCGGTGTAGTAGGAGTCGTCGACGGTGGCGTCTGGCTCCTGGGCTCCAACATCTGGTTGCGACAACCAGGTAGAAGGGATAGAGGGAAAAGAAGGAGAAAGCAACCGTGAGTACTCATCCAAAGTACTCGCAAGCAAGGAACTACACTACATATGCATGGATATATGTGTAAACGGCCATATCAGTGGACTGAACTGCAGAAAGCCAGAATAAGAAGGGGATAGCTAGTCTTATCGAAGACTACGCTTCTGGCAGCCTCCGTCTTGCAGCATATAGGAGAGAGTAGACTGAAGTCCTCCAAGTAGCATCGCATAGCATAATCCTACCCGGCGATCCTCTCCTCGTCGCCCTGTTAGAGAGCGACCACCGTGTTGTATCTGGCACTTGGAAGGGTGTGTTTTATTAAGTATCCAGTTCTAGTTGTCATAAGGTCAAGGTACAACTCCAAGTCGTCCTGTTACCGAAGATCATGGCTATTCGAATAGATTAACTTCCCTGCAGGGGTGCACCACATAACCCAACACGCTCGATCCCATTTGGCCGGACACACTTTTCTGGGTCATGCCCGGCCTCGGAAGATCAACACGTCGCAGCCCTACCTAGGCACAATAGAGAGGTCAGCACGCCGGTCTGAATCCTATGGCGCAGGGGTCTGGGCCCATCGCCCTTTGCACACCTGCACGTTGCGAACGCGGCCGGAAGCAGACCTAGCCTAGTGGCGTTCCAGTCCAATCCGGCGCGCGCCGCTCAGTCGCTGACGTCACGAAGGCTTCGGCTGATACCACGACGTCGAGTGCCCATAACTGTCCCCACGTAGATGGTTAGTGTGTATAGGCCAGTAGCCAGACTTAGATCAAATACCAAGATCTCGTTAAACGTGTTAAGTATCCGCGAACACCAACCAGGGCCAGGCCCACCTCTCTCCTAGGTGGTCTCAACCTGCCCTGTCGCTCCGCCACAAAGTAACAGTCGGGGGCCGTCGGGAACCCAGGCCCACCTCTACCGGGATGGAGCCACCTGCCCCTTCAGCCCCCATCTCCGAACAGTATCATAAGTAAGGTAACTGTGTAAAGTATATAGTATATGCCCGTGATCATCTCCCGAAGTGATCACGGCCCAGTAGTATAGCATGGCAGACGGACAAGAGAGTAGGGCCACTGATGGAACACTAGCATCCTATACTAAGCAGTAGGATAGCAGGTAATGGTAACAACAGTAGTAGCAAGGACAGGCTATGCATCAGGATAGGAATAACGGAAAGCAGTAACATGCTACACTACTCTAATGCAAGCAGTATAGAGAAGAGTAGGCGATATCTGGTGATCAAAGGGGGGGCTTGCCTGGTTGCTCAAACAAGAAGGAGGGGTCGTCAACACCGTAGTCGAACTGGGGGGTCACCGGCAGCGTCGGTCTCGGTGTCTATCGAGAAGAAGAGGGGGAGAGAAACAATAAATATTAAGCAAGCAGATGCATGAGCATCGAGCATGAAGATACATGTAGTATGGGTGCTAGCAGTGCCCATACACACGCATACGGATGATACCGGGCAAGGCAGACACATCCGGCGAAAGTCTTCCCCGTACGTTTCCCGTTTTCGCGGGTCATGCCCAAGGAGTAGCCGAGGGAAAAAGTTGCAGGTTGGATATGTTAGGGTGTGCGTCGGCGCAATCGATACGTGTCTGCGTGTCCGGGTCGTCGTCCGTCTCACTGAGCAACTTCACACGCTTCCAATAGGACTTACTGCCGAGTTAGCGCCGATTAAAGTGTAGAATTTTCACTCAGGATTTATATTTAATTTCTCCTGGACATTCTAATTAATTATTTTAAATTTAATTCCGCACACTCGAATAAGACAGCATGCACAGGATCACGACGTCCGCTAGTCAACAAGTTGAACTGGTCAATCCTCTGACGAGCACTGGGTCCCTAGTCAGTGACACATATCGATTAACAACACACGGTACCCCTTTTTTGAGAACTATACTAAAATTACTTGCGCGCGGGTGTGTAGGTGCCGCACCTGTCCAATCTACATATTAGCTCCTATTTAACAGTAGTTACCATTTTATAACCGGGCGTTTACTAGACCTCCTTATATCGTTAAGTAGATTCTATTGGTAATATTAGAAACTACTATATAGTTCTTAGAGTTATCTTTCTTATTCTTCTTTCATCCAAACCGTTACTGGGGCTAGGCCCCCATTGTCTTGGCCCACAGGGGCTTATCGGGCGCCGGATGCAGGGCACAGCCCGAACGGGCGATGGAGCCCCCAGGGTGTTGGCGCGGCGCTGATCGCCGAGCCGGGCGCCAGAGCAGGGGGATGCCGGTGGTAGGGCGGTTGCGTTCGCCAGGGCAAGCACACGCGCTGGGCGCATCCACGGCGTGGCAAGAGGCGGCCAAGGTGGGCGGGCGGAGAGGAGGCCGCGTCCCGGGGCGGCAACAAGTGCGGGCGGGCGTTCAGGGGTGCCGCAGGGGCGCGGACGGATGTGGCAAGGGCTCGTGGGAGCGTGGCCAGGAGCGCGGAGTGCGAACGGCGTGCCGGGGCGGCGCGGGCGCGCGATGACCGTGAGAGGAGGGAGTGCGAGGAGAGGGGGAGCTCACAGGGGATTGTAGGGACTGAGGCAGCGGTCGCGGGGAGGAGACGGAGAAGACGGCGTCGGTGACGAGGTGCAGCGGCACGGCAACTCCGACAAGGTGTCGAGGAGGTGGACGGCGAGGTGGCCCGGCGACGGCGACATCGACATCCAGGGAGCGGCGAGGCGCGTTGGAGACCGGTGGGGGAGTTGGGGAGGAGAGCGACGGGCCGAGGCAGCAGGAGGGGCGACGGTGGAGCGGTCCGGCGAGGGGGCGCCAGTGCGGTGGCGACGGGAATCGGCGGCGGCGTCGGGCCGATGGGATCGGGGGTCTCCCCGATCCAGATCGAGAGAGACGGAGGTAGCGAGGGACTGGGGAACGTGGGGGAGCGCATGGGGAACGTGGGGCGACGGGGACGAGTGGGGGGACGGGTGTTATCGGGGCTAGGCGAGTTACGGGGCTATGTACGAGGCCGATGGTGGGTCACGTGCTGCTGGGAGCGATGCCCCAGTTGCCGTGTGTCTTGCCCGGGTCCGGAGAGCCCAACGTGGTGGCGGGAGGTCTTCCTAGTTAGTCACTTCCGGAGGTTTTACATAGAGATAAAGGAAACGGCCCATCGCCACTAGCCGCCAAATTTGCTTTTATCTATCCGGCGCCATCTGCTAGCTTTCGGACCCACAGTGCTGATATTGCTCCTCAATCAGCCGAAGCAATATAGAGTTACATGTTTGAATATTTAAAACCCCACTTTAATTCTTGTCGTCTTCAGCACTGAGCTATTTTTTCTGTGTCTTTAGATTATCTTCTAGAAATCGTGCGCTTTTCTCCACATACTTAGCGTGACTAGGTGGCAATAGTATTGGCTCACTCGCACATTTAGTTGCTCTACCATAATGGAAAGCTTTTATTGTTGAGCGGACTTGTTGAATGAATCTGAAGCGTTTCGCCACGACACTGGAGATCTAGACACCACATACAAACGAAGGGGGTACCGCGCATCACTGCAAGGAACACACTGATAGCTCTAATTAGCGCCGGTCGGCGGGGCCCGTGGCACAATGTCTGCACCGGGCCTACATACAGTGAAGGACTAATCCTCGTCCCGCCAGGAGACAGTAATGAGATGCGGGAAGAGGAGCATTCGGTCACCAGAGAGGGGCGAACTTAGCGTGTGACTCTGCACTCTGTCTACGAAACCTAACCCAGATGAAATCGGTTTCAGCCTTTGGCTCCGCTCCCATCTCGAACCGCAGTGTCGACCCGTGCCTCCTCACGCCGTCGACTCCACTAAACTTACACAGAATGATCGCGCGAGGCAGCCCGAGCGCGGCTCAGCGGCGGGTGTCTCATTGCAAGGTCCATGCCCACGTCTGCGCAAGACTAAGTCTGCAAATCGACTTTTCTTTTTGACAGGTTCATTGCTATACATCTGCAGGACACATAGGGTAAATTGTGGAAAAACGACCTCGGCCAAAAGGCTCAGCGCTATCGGCGTGGCCTGAGCTCAAATCGTGCTGTGCAGTGCGCAAAGCTGCTCTCACACTCTCTTGAATCTGCAATTAAGAAAACACCTGCGCAGTTCCGGATTATCAACAGATATCGAAGTAAGATCGTGCAACTAAAGCAACTGTTCTCGAGTGGCATATGCGCGAGACTCGTTTCCATGTGCCACTAAAAGTAAAGTGTGACACGTGGTTCAGTAGCAAGCGAGAAGAATGTCACTTGTTGTCTGGATCATATACCACGACAAAGTAGATCACTGTTTTGCGCAGGTTGGCTCCACTGTGTAATTTCACCCACTATAAGCACACGTAAGCGCGTAGGAATAACTCTTGATCAACAGGGGTGAACACACAGACGGCAGCGTGGTTCGAGTCCTGTGTAACTGAGTGGGGTACGCGCCACCATATGGGTTAGGAAAAAGTACGCAAGGTCCGCACTGCACATCTGTACCGGGTGGTGCATCCCTAACGACCAGGCATGTCAGGAGCTACGTCTCGCGAGTGATGTCCGAACCGACACGACTAGTTGGGTGAACTGGCGCACCGCGATGGCGTTTACGACAGAGCAACCCATGTTTCTCCCCTGCTCGTTGGTAGCGGACGGCGGCACCCCACAATAGCGTCACAGGTGCCTTCATCTGGTTTACATCCGGATGGGTTTCTACTCGCACCACGTCGATCATTCATATATGCATTAGGGTCTGACTGATAGAATCGCCTGGTACACCAAAGGTGTTTACATAAGCAGGAGAATATTACCGCTTAGATCATATAGATCACAATACGTGTTAAACCAACCAATGGAAAGAAAAATATGATTATCAGATTAAACAGAACAATGGAAAGGAAAATGTATTTAAACACATATTTCATGGGTATATCCTTCCCAAGGACAAGTAGAGCATGATATCCATGTACAGGATAGAAACTAGAAAACCTTTTATGTAAGGGGAGAGGAATTTCATGACATTATCCATACAACGTTGTCTGGATAATTGAGCAAGAAATATTTAGCATCGGGCTTCAAATGTTCTTGTTGAAAATCGGAGTACCACAGACATGCTTCGAGATAGCATTGACATGGTTATCAAGTAAGGGTCAGAATTTGGATGCACAAAGGATCCATCAGGAACAACTTATTGAATAAGTCTTATAATTTCCTCAAGGAAGAATGGTTAAACTTGCTAAACAAGAAACTATAATAACAAGTCCTCCGGCCAGGTGTGATAGGCATGACATCACCTTACCGATATATAAGGACCAATGTTATAACTCTTGGAAATATGTCCCAACCATCATATCTGACCGAGATTCAGGTCTGATCGATGTTAGGAATCAGGATACCTCAGACTTAGGATGCCTAAGAAGAGAAGGTGCGACACAAATTGACGAGATGCCATTGTAAGATTCTTAGGAAATGAACTATGGAAGTGAGTTCCGAAACATGAGTTCATCAGTAAACCAACGAGAGGATGAGGAGGTGGCTGATGGAATCAGCGGTAATTCATCGAGATTAACAAAAGATGGATTTCCACAATTAGGTGAACAACGAAATATCATTTGTCGGATCAAATGATATAATCCACAGTTACGTGAACAAGGAGATAACATTTGTCGGATCAAATGATATAATGATGTATGCTCAAGGAAAACATACACAATTAAAAATTGGTTGAAAAGTGCACCCGAAATATGGGCTTATAGTAGCATGATCAACGTTAGAATGGTGGTTCAGCAACCGATAGGCTAAGAATGAATTATCGATCATTAACTTCAAAGCAATAGGGTTGCTAGAAGTGTAGAATCCAAACAACACCGTTCACTTGTGGGTACCCCGGTTGGAGACACGAGGACCAAGAAAGAATGGTGATGGTGAGAAGTATCTTTATAGCAAGAATTCTTAAGAGGTGGAGCAATCCTCACAACATTCTTGACATCAAAAATGGTAATACTCCACGGTAGAACATAACATAAGTTGGATAGCAAGGAACTCAAGGTACAACACAAAACAGGAACAAGTTTTGTGTTGGAGGGAATGCAATAATGTTGTCGATGATAACCCATATCATCGAGGGGCAAGGACGGTATTTCACATCATGAATTTGATTGATATCCTACAAGAGCTCAAAATGTTGATGATGACCATGACACCATGGTCGGGAGACTTCATGAAGATGTAATCGATCGGCGATGACATCAAGTCAAAGGAATGATGAAGCGAAAGGTTATTGGAACCACGAGTACAACACAAACTTGAAATCAAGCTTGTTGTTCAAGGCAAAGTGGAATGACGAGGGAGATCGGTGTAACCTTAGCTCATCATCGAAAGTTGTGCTCTGGGGTTAAGGACCAAGTAGCACAGTTAAAATTGGCACGATAATGATATAGCCGAGCAGGCTAGGATTTACGTGATCGAGTTCAAACTCGGACTTAAAGAAGATTATCAAGAGTTGTTGAACCGTAGAGGGACTCGGTTCAGTTATCGGTGTCTTTGAGTGTTTAATAACTCAGAGCCCATGAAAATGTAATCAGTGAGAATGTAGTACTTGATGAAGAACTCATAAGAAGTTATGCAGTTCCAAGATAATCTCGAGATACCAGGGGGGTAATACTCGACGGATCAAAGTAGAGGTTGGAGGGTATTGTCACAGAAGACAAGTGCTTAAACTTGCATCGAAAATGGTATTTAAAGGAGAACATGGTCGGAACCATGATTGCAAAGGATCAATCCACCGATAGCAAAGGATATTATATAAAGGAAATAGTTACAAGAAGCTTCCATGATAGGATCTACATCGCGTCCATGGGCATGAACACAAAGTTCAAGGTCGACTCCCACTTCTCCAATGCATAACCTTTCATTCACTTCTCGCGTTCGATGAAGTTGCAGTGTTGAAATTTTATCTGGCGAAGCACCAGAAGAGTATGACTCGTGAAAACTTCCGGTTTCACACGGTTTAGAGAAGGCATATGTTCAACCCGTAGGGGCTTCGTAGAAACATATACCACAAGTTTCAAGAGTAATTAACACAAGTCCGAAAGCAGAGCATGGTTGACAAAGCAGAGGATACAATTTACCAAAGGCATTATGTACCCGTGGAAAGGCTCACAAGGTTATTGAATATGAAGGACGAGGTCAGATGAAATCCAACAATGGATCGGGCAATCACACGGAGCTGATGTGAGTTCGGTACTCAATCAGACGAAGAAAGAATGCACGGTTATCATTTTATAGAACATCTGAATAATTCGAGGTTAGATACCAAAGGAATTATTGATGTCCAAAACAAGGGATCAGAAGCAGACGCTCTAATCAGGATGGATCAATTGAATATACCAGAGGCACAATCGACGACAGATAATTGGTCGAGACCAGCTCATGTTCAAAATGACGTGTGAGCGGAAGGATGAATCATTGATCTGATTGAGGATGACGACATTCACACATTTGAATCAACGGACTCAAAATGATAATGATAGGGATGCCAATAAAATTATAGACTTATGGGATTAACCATAATGCAAGCAAGTAAGAACTTCAAGAGTAATAGGCTACTCAAGATTTTCGGAAGTTCAAATAGTATTTTGAAGACTTTTGTGAAATACATGAACCAACTGGGGATGAGCAAATATCCGGTGAGTGCTAGAAATTACCCATAGTGGTATTCATGTGGCAATAAATGCAAAGCAGTAGACACAAAGTATTCTCGGAACAATAGAGAGAATTTTGGGACATCTTGTAATATCAAGATCAATGAGGAATGATTATATGAATGGCACGTGTATGTGGTTATCCATAAAGGTTTATCGATAGAAGGGAATTGCAAAAGCAACACGCACAAGGTCTCGAGAGAATATCGGAGAGTATCTTCAGAATCTTCTAGTGCAGCAGGGGATCATTTGAGTGAGGGCCTCCGGGAGAAATATTTTCGAGAACTAAAGTTAGTTTGTTTTTTAGCAAAATCATTTAACGAATAGAAGAGAGATCAGAGTCCCAGAGTATAGGTCGAGGAATAAAAGATCCTAATACCACCCAAATGGCGACGTGGGCCCGCAAGGCACACAGCCATGTTAGTAAAAGTTTTTGTAATGTATAGACTCAACTTCGGCCGAGGAGTGTGGAAGGGGAATTCCTACAGGCAGTCGGCTCTGATACCAACTTGTGACGCCCCCGATTTAATCATACACTAATCATGCACGCAAATGTGTACGATCAAGATCAGGGACTCACGGGAAGATATCACAACACAACTCTACAAATAAAATAAGTCATACAAGCATCATATTACAAGCCAGGGGCCTCGAGGGCTCGAATACAAGAGCTCGATCATAGACGAGTCAGCGGAAGCAACAATATCTGAGTACAGACATAAGTTAAACAAGTTTGCCTTAAGAAGGCTAGCACAAACTGGGATACAGATCGAAAGAGGCGCAGGCCTCCTGCCTGGGATCCTCCTAACTACTCCTGGTCGTCGTCAGCGGGCATCACGTAGTAGTAGGCACCTCCGGTGTAGTAGGAGTCGTCGTCGAAGGTGGCGTCTGGCTCCTGGGCTCCAACATCTGGTTGCGACAACCAGGTAGGAGAAGGGAAAAGAGGGAGAAAGCAACCGTGAGTACTCATCCAAAGTACTCGCAAGCAAGGAGCTACATATACATATGTATGCATTGGTATCAAATGGAATAAGGGTAGCATATGTGGACTGAACTGCAGAATGCCAGAATAAGAGGGGGATAACTAATCCTTTCGAAGACTATGCTTCTGGCAGCCTCCCTCTTGCAACATGTAGAAGAGAGTAGACTGAAGTCCTCCAAGTAGCATCGCATAGCATAATCCTAACCGATGATCCTCCCCTCGTCGCCCTGTGAGAGAGCAATCGGTTGTATCTGGCACTTGGAAGGGTGTGTTTTATTAAGTATGCAGTTCTAGTTGTCATAAGGTCAAGGTACAACTCCAAGTCGTCCTGTTACCGAAGATCACGGCTATTCGAATAGATTAACTTCCCTACAGGGGTGCACCACATACCCCAACACGCTCGATCCCATTTGGCCGGACACACTTTCCTGGGTCATGCCCGGCCTCGGAAGATCAACACGTCGCAGCCCCACCTAGGCACAACAGAGAGGTCAGCACGCCGGTCTAAACCTAAGCGCCACACAGGGGTCTGGGCCCATCGTCTTAGCACACCTGCACGTTGCGTACGTGGCCGGAAGCAGAACTAGCCCCTTAATACAAGAGCAGGCTTACATTCCAATCCGGCGCGTGCCACTTAGTCGCTGACGTCACGAAGGCTTCGGCTGATACCACGACGCCGGGATACCCATAACTACTCCCGCGTAGATGGTTAGTGCGTATAGACCAAATGGCCAAACTCAGATCAAATACCCAGATCTCGTTAAGCGTGTTAAGTATCCGCGAACGTCGACCAGGGCCAGGCCCACCTCTCTCCTAGGTGGTCGGAACCTGCCCTGTCGCTCCGCCTCAAAGATCCACTCGCGGGTGCTCCTCAAGCCGACCCGTCTTTAGTCACCACATGTATCATGTATAAAGAATATAGTATATACCCGTGATCAACTCCCGAGTGATCACGGCCCGATAGCATAGCATGGCAGACGAACAAGATCTCCCGAAGTGATCACGGCCCAGTAGTATAGCATGGCAGACGGACAAGAGAGTAGGGCCACTGATGGAACACTAGCATCCTATACTAAGCAGTAGGATAGCAGGTAATGGTAACAACAGTAGTAGCAAGGACAGGCTATGCATCAGGATAGGAATAACGGAAAGTAGTAACATGCTACACTACTCTAATGCAAGCGGTATAGAGAAGAGTAGGCGATATCTGGTGATCAAAGGGGGGGCTTGCCTGGTTGCTCAGACAAGAAGGAGGGGTCGTCAACACCGTAGTCGAACTGGGGGGTCACCGGCAGCGTCGGTCTCGGTGTCTGTCGAGAGAAGATGAGGGAGAAACAATAAATATTTAAGCAAGCAGATGCATAGCGATGCATGACATGACAAGTAGTGGTGCTAGAGGTGCCCTAACACGATATGTGATGATACCGGTGAAGGGAGGACACATCCGGGAAAGTATCCCCGGCGTTTCGCGTTTTCGGGCAGAGGAGCCGGAGGGGAAAAGTTGCGAGTTTGATATGTTAGGGGTGCGTGGCGAACGAACGGGTTGCGTGTCCGGGTTCGTCTCGTCGTTCTGAGCAACTTTCATGTTCAAAATAATTTAATCCGAGTTACGGATTAAAAGTTATGATTTTCTAAGGATTTTATTAATTTCTGGAATTTAATTAATTATTTAATTTAATTCGAAAATGAATTAATGACATCAGCATGATGTCATGCTGACGTCAGTAGTCAACAGAGTTGACTGGTCAACCTGACCAGTGGGTCCCACTGGTCAGTGACACATATTAATTAAACAGGTTAATTAAACTAATCACAATTAATTAGGGGGGGTGGGCCCCACTGTCATACTAATTATTTAGCTAATTAACAGTAGTTAATTAAGTTAATTAATCTTTAGGTTAATTAATCTTAATTGGTTAATTTAATAAGAATTAATTAAGTTAATTAATTAATTTCATTATTTTTTTATTAAACCGTTCTGGGCTAGGCCCACTTGTCATTGGCCCATAGGGGCTTATCGGGCGCCGGATGCAGGGCACAGCCCGAACGGGCGATGGAGCCCCCAGGGTGTTGGCGCGGGCGTCTGATGCCGGGCGCCAGAGCAGGGGGATGCCGGTGGTAGGGGGTCGCGGTCGCCGGGCCAAGCACACGCGGCTGGGCGCATCCACGGCGTGGCAAGAGGCGGCCAAGGCGGGCGAGCGGAGAGGAGGCCGCGTCCCGGGGCGGCAACAAGTGCGGGCGGGCGTTCAGGGGTGCCGCAGGGCGCGGACGGATGTGGCAAGGGCTCGTGGGAGCGTGGCCAGGAGCGCCGAGTGCGAACGGCGTGCTGGGCGGCGCGGGCGCGCGATGACCGTGAGAGGAGGGAGTGCGAGGAGAGGGGGAGCTCATAGGGGATTGTAGGGACTGAGGCAGCGGCTCGCGGGGAGGAGACAGACAAGACGGCGTCGGTGACGAGGTGCAGCGGCACGGCAACTCCGACAAGGTGTCGAGGAGGTGGACGGCGAGGT